>NC_143056.1:111496944-111797500 GCF_052426305.1 Pelodiscus sinensis | reverse complement strand
GACTTCCTGCGTTTCCTTGGTCCAATTAATTGTCACTGTACCTCAGTTTCCCTATCTTTAAAATGGAGCATAATACATATCTTTCTCCTAGGAGATTAAGAGATTTAATCAGTTAATGTCTGACACCACGCTGGGGGCCTTGGGAGGTAAGCTATTATACAAGCTGCAAGTATTGACAGAGATCCGTCCACATCAACGTTTGCCCACTTCTGCAGAAAAGTCGAGGGTTAACCCTCACATCTGGCACATCCTTGAGAGGACAGGTGATCCATAAGGAAGCCCTGGGCCTCCATCTCAGTCATGGTCACTACCATGACCTCTCTGTGACTGCAGCAGCTCCCAAGATTCTGATGGGAGAGAGTGGCCCAGCAGAAAAAAATAAGAAAGGCTGAGACAGTAACCTGTGCTACCTAATTTATATGGCTTTGGAGGGAGAAAGATGTGCAGCCCTCCACATTCTTGCCATCTCCTGCCCAGCCTTTACATATTTTCCCAGTATGGAACTTAGATTGCATGGAGAGAATTTCACAGAGTCTAAAAGGTGAGGTCTAGCTATTTGTAGGTTAATACTTGTATATGCTGTGCTGGAGGTCGACATTTTTGGCCCTCCCTGACGGGATCTGCTGTACCCACAATTTTACTAAAGAGTAGCCTTGAAACTTCAGCCTTTAAATTAAAATCATATGTGAATTTACAGCAGGCTGTAGATTCCCCTCAAAATGATTGTTTAATGTTGCCACTTATACTAATCAAAGGAGAATCTTTCATTATTTTAGAAAATGTTTATTCTGAGATCTTATGCTTGATATTATTTTGAACAAATTAAAGCAGAATGTCTTGAAAGGACATTGATAATACAATGGTTTTCTACAATTCTGAATGCAGATTCTACATCATCTCCCCTCAGATTGTCTTATATTTATCTTTGACCTGTAGGAAAAATTTTATTATAATGCCACGTGGTCCATCATGATGGCGTAATGTTTGTATCTTCACCTGATGATTTTTATTCAGTGCTGGCAATGTCATATTACATCATGGCCCATAATCATCTTCTGTATGCAGTATAACAACACAAGGCCAGATCCTCAGCAGGAGTAAATCAGAAAGGCCTCCTTGACTTCATTACAGCTACCTTGATTTTTACCAGATGATGATTTAGCCCATGATGGCAACTCGACGTAACTCTTTATCAGAGTGTCACAATACTTAAATAAGTGCAGGGGTCATCTTTATCCTATAGAAACCTGGAGAATGATTGTCTCATTCATGAATTTTGGTGTGGATGTCAGCACTGCCACCAAAGCCTGTAAAATCCCAATGTTTTATACAGAAAATACCTTACTTTTTTATTGCTGACATAGTGCACAACAAATGTGCAGGAGTAAATGAAACCATTATATTTTGTCTTTAGGAATAATCAGCAGCACATACTATATATTGTTTGTCTGACTATGATAAATTATTTCCAATATACACACAAGCGGAAAACTGTTACAACATATAGCCTTGAGCAAAAATTGACAGTCTTGAGAAAACCTGGGTTCTTCATTTTCAAATACAGATCTTATGGTGCAGCCTAAAAACATAGGAAATATCAGGTCATAGATGAAAACCACAAAAGAGAGCTATTTATTTCAGCTGCTACATATGACATCAGGCACTGTAAGAGAACATTTCAGGGTTTAAGCTGCAATCAGTTGTATAACAACTAACTGAATTTCAAATGGTAATGGTAAGAGTTATTTTAAAATATCATTTGAATTAGTGGAAGTGTAATACTATATATATTTCCCTTCTTAAACTGTCACCAGAGAGAACATCAAGTCACTGAAGACATGATTCTATTTGGTGCTCTGGTGCAGAAGTTGTCAGGATTTGGGTTTTCTTTTTCTTTTAATACATCCCTATGCTTTGTGATGTTTATTTCAATATATTTTAAAGAAAATATTGTAATGGAACCTTGAGCACTTTGGGGTTGGGGAATAACTGATAATTTAATCATGATTCACATTTTCCCCTAGGATTGCTTTTGCACTTTTCTTCTAGCTATTACAGATCAATTCTGAAAGGTGCTGCGCACCTTCAACTCCTATAGGAGTCAGTGTAAACTGTGCAGTCCTTCACAGGGAGTGTTTGGCAATTTGCAGGGTTGAACCTTAAATATGGGAAAGTACTGTAGCTTCTTTTGCAGTTGCTGCAATTAACAGCAATAGTGTGCAATATAGAGGCTGTACTCTAGCTGATCTCACTAAAAATGAATGACTGAGCATTGTAGGTTCTACCTGTGAGACTACAGGAAGCTACCATTAACATTCTGTGATATTTTCTCATGCCTAGCCCAAATGTTATAATAAAATCCTTTCAAAACTACATTTGTGTTTACATTGGGAAGCTCATTTAAAAATAAATTACAATAATTAAACACAAAGACTTATTTTATTTTCTTAGTTCTACTAAACGTGTATTTAAAGTGTCAGAAATTGTAGCTTTAGTTTGTTCTGTATTCCATGAAATGATACCATTAGATGTAAAGGGCATTTAAAACTGACAAAAATTTCATCTGTGAATTGTATGTCGGGATGGGGGAAAAATCCTAATGTCCAACCTAAACCTCCCTTGCTGAAATTTAAGCCCACTGCTTCTTGTCCTATCATCAGACATTAAGGCAAATAATTTTTCTTCCTATTCCTTGTAAACACCGATTTAGGTACTTGAAAGCTGCTATCATAACCCCTCTCAGGCTAATTTTTTCCAAACCAATTATTTCAATCTTTCTTCATGAATCATCATTTTTGTTGCCCTTCTCTGGGCCTTCTCCAATTTCTCCTCATCTTTCCTGAAGTATGGTGCCCACAATTGGACACAATATTCCAGTGGAGGCCTAATCAGTGCAGAGTAGAGTGGAAGAATGACTTTTCGTGTCTTGTTCACAACACTTCTGTTAATGCATCCCAGAATCATATTTGCTTTTTTTGCAACAGTGTCACACTACTGACTCATATTTAGCTTGTGGTCCACTATGACCCCTGGATCCCTTTCTGTAGTACTCCTCCCTAGACAGTCGCTTCCCATTCTGGATGTATGAAACTGATTGTTCCTTTCTACGTAGAGTACTTTGCATTTGTCCTTATTAAACTTCATCCTATTTACCTGAGACCATTTCTCCAGTATGTCCAGATCATGTTGAATTATGACCCTATCCTCCCCAAAGCACTTGAAACCCCAACCAGCTTGTTATCATCTGCAAACTTAATAAGCGTACTCTCTGTGCCATCATCTAAATCGTTGCTGAAGACATTGAACAGAATTGGTCTCAAAACAGATCCCTGTGGAACTCCACTTGCTATGCCCTGCTAGAATGACTGTGAACCACTGATAACTGCTCTCTGAGAGCAGTTATCCAACTAGTTATGCAAAATGAACAATTTTATATGCATGTAGGATCAGGGATAGATTAAGGGGGGGGGGGTGGGCTAGCCAGGTAGCTGCCCGGGGCGCCAACCTATGGGGGGTACCTGATTAAAGTGGTAAGGGGCACAGCGTGCCCAGAGGCGTGGCCGCACATGCACCGCGCACCCGGGGCTGGACTGCACATGTGCCGCATGCCCGCTGCGGGGGCACAACTATGGCTTGGTCCGGCACTGTGTAGGATATTGTACTGTGTAACCGCTACTGGGCGGGTTTGAACCTGGGACCTCAGGAGATGACTATAGGAGCCTGTGAGCTAAAAGCCAGTTGGCTCTCAGCCCATGCTGTAGACGTCTCTTGATTTTAACTGTTGCTGTGGTTTAGGTACCACTTGCATTACTCAGTAACCACACTAGGCACCCATTCCAAACAAGGAAACTCTAAGCACAACACTGTCTTGTTACACACATGAGCCTGCTTTAGTAAAGTAAGTGTTGTAACCTAAACACAAATTCCCCATCACAAAACCCAAATTGAGGTATGATATTTTAGACTCATTTCACATTGCTTTTTGAAGGGTAAAATGCTCATTCATGAATCTATGTGTCAAGTGCTGTCACTTTAAGAACGCAGTGAGCACCTTCTTCTAGAGCTCTATGAATAGTGCTTAGCGTTCTGCACTGCCCTTTTAGATAATGCTGTGTTGTTAGATATCAGCTACAGTGCTCACATGTTCAGGTGAACCTCTGACTTGTGGAGAGGTGCAAAATGAAGAGGAGGAGTTTCCCATGCTGTGTAATACGTATGATCTAAATCAGACCCAGTGGTTCAGATTATGGGCTAGTTTTTCTCATTTTGACATGTCCTAGTAATAGGGTGGAGAGGGAAAAGTATTCCTGGTGAATTTGGGCCTGAGACTGGGCACAGAATGTGGGGGCAGCTCTGCTTGCTGGTACATATTGGGGCAGGGTCATGGCCTTGCCTTTCTCTCCACCCCCTGTGTGTGCTAGCTTGAAGCAGTGTTCACATCTTCTCTGTGACTAAGGGATAGGCCTTATCTGGTCCCTGTGCAGGGGTGGAAGGTAGAAAAAGGATCTCTTGGTAGCTTTTGCTGAAAAGAGCAGGTTGCTGGTGTCACTTGACTTTTTAAAAAATCAGAAAGGATGGACTTACATGCTAGATTGCAGTATATCCTATCAGTAGGTGTCTAAAGGCTCTGAGTATTTATTAATACATGTGAAATTTAGAAAATATGATCCATAGCACTATACAATGCACATTTTTCACAGGTTAATTTTTAAAAATAAATCCTATTTTGTAAATAAATCAAAATGACAAAGAAGTGTATAACATGTAAATCCTAAAAAGGCACTCTTTTGAGTGGCATATCATGTCCATAGCTGCTGTATCTGTCAAACTCAATCTTCAATTTTTCAGAACACTGTGGACTATTCATGAGATAGTCTCTTGTCAAAATGCAGATCTCACTGCTGGATAGACAGTCCACATATTGAACACTCTCAAGAAATCTGTTTTGAAAATGTTAGTTCATATTTGCTCAATTTACCATTCTAAAACCCTGCTCTTTAAATACTTAACATTTCGAAAGTCCATTATACAGACTGTAGATGGAATGATCTGTGGAATCTCTCTCATCTCTGTAGGTATACATATATCTGTGCCATCTGATTTTTTCACTTCATGCATCTGATGATGTGAGGTGCGGCTCGCGGAAGCTTATGACCTAATAAATTTGCAGTCTTTAAGGTGCAACTGGACTCCGTGTTGATTAAGTTGAAACTGAAAGTTGTTTTTTCGTTTGAAAAGCAATTTGCTTGTCGTTTGAGTCACATGTCAGGTTCCAGTCTGGCGTTATCTTTTACGAGTTAGAGATAAACCCGTGGATTTAGAAGTTTATAATAACAGTAGTGCAGTAGATGCATATGTACCTGTGAAGCCACTCCAGGGCACTAGTGTAATATTTGCATATGTGAGACACTGGGGCAGTTCTTACCAGCATTTATGCTTTTATAGATTTATCTATCTGTTCTTTCTCGTTTTCACTTAATACAGGACTTATACATCATATTGCTAAATGACAGAAGGGTTGCATTGGTGTAGTTGATATGAAAATGAACTTCCTTTTTTGAGTAGCCTTTCAGGCTTATCCATTAGAGACATTTAGATTTGATATTTTTATTTTTGTTTGTTTTGTTTTCTTGCTAGTAATTATGTTTGCACTTTGCTGATGTCTAGTTGTGCATTATTACAATGGAAGGTGACAATTTGATTGTCTTCAGTTGGAAAAACAAGTAATTTTATATTCACCAAGCTGTCAGGTAACACTACCTCGCAGTACTAAGAGCTCCTGGCAATGTGGTTTGGCACCTATATTTAACTGCTTTGATGCTTGCATAACCTTTACTGAATCAAAAATACTTTGCCTGCTAGAAATGTTTTTAGTCTTGTACTGTAAGGTTTTCATTAAGAAGATAATCTGTTGCTGAACTGGAGAAACATTGTTTCATGTTATGCGGAGGTAATAATTAGGTGATCTAATGCAAACTGACTACAGATGAGCCTGAAATTGAGACTACATTTCATTATCTGAAATGAAGATGAATTACAGATATGTTGTGTTTAACTTAGAAATGAGCATCAGGAATATTGGGGGGAAATCTGTAGATAAGTGTATCACTAAGTTCTGTGGGGTTTGGCACTATGTCATAGCACATCAACTTTTTTTCAGCTCTGTGACTAGATTTTCACTTTACTATATTTTGTGGACTCGCTTGCAACTTACGAAAATTGATTATAGGTGGAAAATATATAAAGACATTGTGTGTTATCAATGTAGCACATCCTGTGAAAGTATCAGAAGCATTTAAATAACAACCTGTTAGGAGCTTCTGCATTACAGATTAATGTACTGAGTTACACATTTCAAGTTATTAAAGCAAGAACATTATTAGCTTTATTAGGATAAAAAGCTATTTCAGTTTTTGTGTGAGTTGTTGACTCAAAGTCTAAGCATGTTGAAATAAATTCTTCTAAGTATTTTTAGGCATCCTTTATCAAAACCATTTATGCAGTCTTTCAGCTAAACAATTAAGCATTCTTTTCCATAAAGAGCTGTGACTTAATGTTTATTTATAGGAACTATTGTTTTTATCTTATTGTTAATGGGCTGCTTTTATTTATACTGTATGTTCTCTTACTTGCTGCCTAAAGCAACAAACTCTAACTAGTTATGATGGATAAGTTACTAGTACACTCACTATTGTTCACATGTTGTCAGGTCGTTGGTAAAGATTGCTAGAAGTCAGGCTTTTTTTTTTGCAACAGTAGGAAATTGGATACACAGAGACACATGTCACAGTCATAGGACTTAAAGGCCTCACAGTCACCACAGAGAAGCTAATGCTAACCAATTAAACAGAGGTGGTTGGTTACGTGATGTAACATTATCAGGAGAGACAATTCATGAGTCAAAGCATTCCAGGGCATATGAGCTCCAGTCCAAAGAACAGTCTTAAGCTGCATAAATAAAGTGACAGCAATATTGTCAGCTAAAAATAAACTATAGAAAATATTAACTTTGTGAGTCGAGAAGAACATGTCTCTGGTACTTATTCATTATCATGTAATTCACTGCCCTTCTCTGCATTCTGTATGAGTGTTCCTGCATATTCTCAGGGGAAAATATTGATACTGAATAAAGAAAGAAGAATATTTCACGTACCAAAAATAGCTTGCATAGGATTTTCACCATAAAGTCAGTAGGGGCTGTAGAGTCAGTTTTGTTTAGTTCATTTTAATGGGTTTGATAGTCAGGTAAAGACACAGAATCATTTATTTAAGTCTAATATTTTACACTAAGCCCTGGTTTGGAAGGGACTTGCAAGGGTCATCTAGTCTAGCGCCCAGGATATGTGCATGACTGCACTATCAGCACAATTAACAGCAATGGCAAAAAGGGAATGGCAGTTTTGCAAAAAAATGTTTTTGCAACATTCAGTAAACAATGCAGATACTATACATTTGAGAGAATGAAATGGAGATGGGACCAGAAGGGTGGGCATACCTGAATATGTATTATGGAGGCTGCACTTACATCACTTAGCTTGACATTTAGCTTAGCTGGAGTCTTGGGTGTTGTTCACTGCCATTCCTTTACTCTAGTCCTTCGTCCTTTTTCCCCTCTCTTATTCCCAAGGTGATTCCTGGAATGAACTTTCTCATGAATCAACTTCAGAGATCTTTACAAACATTATCTAGCTAATCCTCATGACACCCTTCTGAAGTAGGCTTTGGAAAACTGAGAGACAGAACAATTGATTTATCAAAGGCCACTCTGGATCTCCACGGCAGAATCAGGAGTTAGTAGCTTTCAATCCTGTGGAGAACCCACAGCCCTCTTCTTGTTCTCACAGAGCCTGACTCCATATAAATTTTGTGTGTAAGCAGTGTTCCATGTAAGCTGAGCACTTGGACAGCCATGCAGGAGAAATTCAAATGCTGCTCAGCTGATTAGCAGAGTGCCCACAGCCAGCAGCATGGGTTTCTACTGGTGGTGCACATCTGTACATGCCTTAGTGCACATAGCAAAATTTATTCTGTACATGGATGGAAAAACTTAGAAGGAACCCTGTGTGTGGATGATACATGTGGGAGTGTGGGACTTTAGGAGCAGTGAGCATTTTAGTAACTGCTCATTCCGGTTACTAATGCTCTTTGCAATCAGATGTGGGGTTTTATCATTTTAGGAAATAAATATTTATTCGTACATGACAAATGGATTACAGCATTAGATAAACAATGAATTACATTACTGAGTTATGCCTACATCACTTTGTTTTAGTGGACCAGAGCTGCAAAGTTATTTGGCTATTGGTACCACATTTTCATTTTTCTTTAAATTAAGTCATAATTGAATGCTCCCATAATTAGAAATTGGGATCCAAAGGCAAATAGCGATAATTTTCCTGTGTGTTTACAATATTCTGAGCCAGTTCCTCAGCTGGAATAAATCAGTGCAGCACCATTAATTTCAATGGAGCTCTGTCCATTTACTTCAGTTTAGGGTCTGGTCTACAGTTTATATTAGTGGGGTTGCACAGATGTAAGGAGTGGTCAGTTAAGTCATAATTCATGGATGTAGGCCTTGAGTTTAGGAGGGGTCCTGAGGTATCATGATTTGACTCACACGTTCCATGTAGGAACTACTTCCATAGAGTGCTGGAATCTGCCATGGGGCGGAAGAGTAGGATGGTATAATTGACTGGAGCAGCACGCAGGCACTTTCACAAGGATCTGGGTGTTATCTATAGCAGAGGGCCCTTTGGTTAAGGTTTGACAAGGAGAAACTTCTCTTTCTGCTGCCCTTGCTCTGGAGTGTGAGAGAGAGGACTTCAGTGTCCACAGTTATGAGTATCCTCTTTCATGAACACTAAGTTCTTATAAAAAAGCTAGAATGAAACATGGTTCTCTTCATGTAAAGATTTTTTGAGGACTTCTACACATTTTTTGTTTTTATCATTCTTTTGGGTCTTGATTCATGAAAGTACTTAAGCATGTGCTTATTCGTAAGCAGACGAGAAGTCCATTTTGAAGTCATTTGGACTGTTTAGATGCTTAAACATGTGATTAAGTGCTTTGATAGACTGAGGCATTGGGGGAGGAAATAAGAATGGCCACCTTTAGGGACAGGAGGCAATGCATTATCAAAACATAATTAATAATTAGGATTATAAATTTAGCTTTACGAATGCTTTGATAGGGTGGAACAAAACAGTCTTTAGATTCCCTGGTCGGCCACCACATGTGTCCCTTCTCATTGTTATCATACGGTTTCAGTATTTTAAATTACGATGAGGTGCTCACATTATTGTTGTCTGTGTAATTTGGGGTTAAATGTCTAGTGGGTAGACCAAAACTGATCCCTAATTTCCCCTGTAGCATTTCATCATTTGGTCCTTCTGTCAGTAATGGATGGACAGTATTAGACATTACATGTCTTTGGTGTTAGGGATGCCACTTAGTTATTTAAAGGAAGCAGCTTTAAATCATGTGAAGAACTTTGACATTCAGAAAAGTCTTAGATGAAAAGTTTCTATAATCATTTCTCGTTTTGGGAAGGGATGACAAGCATTGCCTTTAGAGAAAAAGGAAATCTGTGATGTTTGTTTAGAACAGTGTTTCTTAAACTTTTTAAGACTGAGGAACACCAAACAATAATTTTGTTTTATGAAGAACACCAGGGATTTTTTTTTTTACTCAACAACAACAACAACAACAACAAAAAAAGGCGGGAGGAAAGTTATTTAGCAAAAAAAAAAAAAAAAAAAAAAAAAAAAAAAAAGAAGAAGTTGCCTGCCCCTTGTTCTCCAAGGCACACCTCCAACTGCCTCGCCGCACACCAATGTGTTGTGTAACACAGTTTAAGAAACACTGGTTTAGGATGACTGACTGCAAGGCTCTGTTAGAGAACAGGCGGATTATTATATGGGTAAAATTTAAGACTCCTACATTTTGACAAAATACTAGAGTGGCACAGACTGAAGGAAGATTTTGGCTTTACAACATGGAGACCAAGGCTGGCTGAAATTGGGTCCCACTTTACCAATGCTTCCCACTTCCTCAGCTTCAGTGAGGTTTGGCAAAATGGTTCCTCTTTTGTCCATCTCAGTTTGAAAGCGAGATGTGTCTTGTTTTAGTTTTGTAAAACCCAAACCTGTGTTTGTTTTACCCAAATTAGGAAAACTGAATAGGGGAATGGACATCAGATAAATGATTCTGGATTCGTACACGTCTTTCTCAAATCCCGTAGGTATACTATTTGTCTTGGTCACAGTTATGCCTCAGCTAACTAGTCAATTTAACCAGTGTGACAATGTATTTTTTCTCTGATTATAATGTGTGCTGTGTATTCAATACACTGATATCATGTGAGTGTAATTTCCTCTTATTTTATCTTCGCTGCACAGTATTATAAATAAACAGTTAAAAAAATAAAGAAAAAAAGCACCAAACAAATCTATTGCATCTCGTTTTAAGATTGTACCACTGTAGACACTTGTTCTAGTAAAGTAGAATTGGACCCACTTGATTGCATTTAAATTTTTCATGCTTCAGCAGTTTGGCTAGGAGCACAGTAAAGAAAAACCCCACGAGCGAGGATAGTTTAGAATAATAGAACTTGATTTTGTGTATTATAGCGGCACCATTTGCGCTGCTTTAGTTAGGGTTGTGTCAGCACTTCCATTATAAACCCCTGTTTTCAGGGGTTATAACTAGGGAGATTTTTTTTGAACAGAAATTAAAAAAAAATCATTTGACTGATTTTAATTTACAACAGAGCAAAAACAAAATAAGGTGAAATGGAATTTAGCAACTTTGAGACACCTTTTACATATCTAATTTATTTGTACTCCTGAAATTGTAACCCTTATTAGGGAGTATGGTAAGTTAGTTTTTAATAAGTTAAGTTTAAAATTGCAAAATCAATAATGTTTAAAAGTGAGCTACTGTTCAAACCCAAAATATTTTTCAACATTTATTTTGGCAAAACTACCTGTTTTATGGATCAATGGGACAATAACTGAGGACTAATCTGGTGGGCTATTTCAGGGGAACTTTTGATCATACATCCTGGAAATGTATGTGTTAAATTCAGCTTATGGTTAGATCCTGATCATATAGTCTTCCACATGGTAAATAGGTGTTTTCCATGGTTAGGGCTTACAGGAACTGGCCCTTACACCCGAGTTTTCCCATTTAATGTAGTGCAGAAAAAAGTAACTTAGACTTGTAGGGAAGGGTTGATGGCTACAGCTATGTAGTCCTGTGTCTGGGTTAGTATATTTTTGAGATGGCACATTCCCTCCCTTTCTATAAATAATTAACTTACATAAAATATTATAATACATTTGTGTGTGTATATAAAATATAGAAGATATCTATCTATCTATCTATCTATCTATCTATCTATCTATCTATCTATCTATCTATCTATCTATCTATCTATCTAATAATAGACATTTTTTCTACTGTACTACATAACAAGTAGGTAGCTTTACTGAATGGTCACTTGAGGAATTACCAAAAGCCTATTTACGAAATAGAGGTGAAGCCTTTCTAGACTAATTATATTCAGCATGTAATTTCTAAACTTCACTCTGAATTTTGATTTTCAATTAACATTCCCAATTTGAAGATAATTTTCTATTTAATGTAATTGCAGGAAATAATTTATTGGCTGATTAAGACTGGGGGCCCAACCTTCCTTAAGAAAACACTCCCTAACAAACCAGCCTTTAGAGCCAACTCATAGCTTTGGACAGATTTAGCCTATTTTCACAGCTGCACAGTTGTGTTTAATTAAGATTGGGCACTATTATTCATTGGTGCAATTTGTACTTGAAATTATTCTTAGGAGACATTTTCATTTCTGGTTTTGTCATGATTAATTTATACTGAAGAAACAACCAGAGCTATTGCTATTGGAGGAAGCCAGTTCAGTTTTCTAACAGGAATGGTATCTGTTAAGGAAGTGAAGTCAATGCAGTTTCAAATGATCAGTTTTAAATGCATATTGTGACTTTCAGTTTTAAATGCATAGTTTATAAACTTCATAAAATCATATTAAATTTATTATATTGTCATGTGAACAAGTACATTAACATGATGACAATAATAAGAAATATAGAAAGGAAGCTCTCATTTTAGGTTAAATTTATCTTTTGATTATCTTAGGTCACAGAAATTATGAGCCAGAGCCTTTTGACATACTTATAACAATAATAATTTCTGAACTCTACACTTATGTGCACCATGAACATGCATTCTTTTATGGAGTATGAATGTTATATTCACAGAATTTTGCTCACTGACAACTTTAATACTCTTAAAGGAACTGCAAACCTTTTCCCCCAACTAGTATTAAGTTTGAGGCAGGATTATCATTATTTGTAGAATGGTTATTCTAAATAGGTACCAGCATTTTAATGTGTATCAAAGCACTTCAAAAGCTTGTAATACTTTTATTTAGAACTGTGCATAATTAGATTAGCTGTTCCTATATTAATTTTTGTCACTGTAGAATACTAAATCTGAGCCCCCTCATTAATTGTGAGAAATTTAGCATTAGCTGTTAAATCCTATGTGAAACATGGGCTGCTACATAAAAACTACTGTTTAAATTGGAATTAACTTAATTATTTTTCTTTGCACTTGATATTTCCTTCACTGTAATATTCATGAAAGCATGTGACACATTTGTAAATTTAACTGTTAGTCTCAGATTTCTAGACCCTTTAATCAGTATTTATTTGTCTGTAGAAACAGTACTAGTGAGTTAATGATTTGCTAATTTGAAAAATGCTCATGTGGTTTCCTATGTTAACTGATTTGTGCATTTTTAAAGAAATGGTATGAAATCAATTATTGTTAAAGAGCAATTAAGGTGGAGATCTTATTTCTTAGTTCCACAGCAATTTTAGTATTACAGATATTATAAAGTTACTTAAAACTGTAAAAAAATATAATATGTTTTAGATGTCTGCTTTGACATATATGATTATTTTCACTAGAAACTTTCAAAAAGTGGTTTAAAATGTTGAGTTTAAATAATTTAGGTTTTAATTTAAGTAATAGAAACTGCAGCAAAACTGTGTTTGCATATGGTTTGGCATTAAAAAGCTACTATTAGGAAAACAACATTTTAAATAAAGATACTTATTTATTGCAACTTGAGACCCAGATTTAACTGAATTCTTTCAAATGCTTTGTATCTTGTATTCAATGTCTAATAAAGATGGAAATATAATTATTTCAGGCACTTAAGTCAAACTGCAGAAGATTGCCTCAAGTCTAATCATACATTATCAGTCATTCATTCAGTAAGCCACTTACAGTTTATAGCACCCTTCAAGTGAATATCTCAGAACCCTTTCCAAAAGGTAAAACTGGATACAGTTTTACTGGTTCAGAGACTGCAGAGCTTTAAACAAACAAATCATAATATGTCTTTGGAACAGGTTGGCTAATGACTTAAGGAAACAAATTCCACACACAAGGGACAAAGTAAGCAAAGGATCCAGTCACGCAAACCCTCATTTATATGAGTACTCCATATTTACACAAGTAATCCCACTGAAGTCAAATTAAGGCTTTAGGACTCTTTCATGAGAGTAAAAGTTTAGAGGACTGGGCCCATAGATACAATTGACGGAATATACATGTCCAGAAGAGTCATCATTCTCTTAGAGCTGGAGAAAATTATACCATTTTTCAAATAAATGTGATGTCAATACTGTGTTTCACTGGGAGTCACTAAAGATCCATTTATCACAGAACTGAGATTCTCTGAACTTTTAAAGAACCTTTTAAGTGACCAAGGTTCTAGATTCTCCAAACCCTTAGTACTGTGAGCAATCCTACAGTGGAATTACCTACATGAGAAAGGACTTCTCATGTGTATAGTGTTTGCCTTCACTTTCCAGGTTTTGCACTATAGCTTTCTCCATGCTCTCAGTAGTAAAAATCTTATGTCCTACTCTTTTTTGTTGTTCTACAGAAGAATGTCTTCCAAGCAGGCCACCTCTCCATTTGCCTGTGCAGCTGACGGAGAGGAAGCAATGACCCAGGACTTAGCATCACGAGACAAGGAAGAGGGCAACAACGATCAGCACATGGCTTCCCATCTCCCTCTACACACCTTAATGCACAACAAACCTCACTCGGAGGAGCTACCAACTCTGGTTTCCAGCATACAACAAGAAGCTGATTGGGACAGTGTTATCTCAGCCCAGCATAGAATGGTACGTTCCCCATTTATATGCCACTTTCTGAATTTAGCGTTTCAGAAGATTCTTCACCTCTCATTTTGAAGAGCCTATTCAGTGCAGCTCTTCATAGATGTGAAACTTTTGGATGTCAGACTTAGTAATAGCTCAACATCAATATGGAATGATTATAAATTACCATTATATAATCTTGTTAAGTATATAGGGCTATATGAATGAGGTCATATGATGAGTTCATCTTTAGGAAGGAAATGCATCTATTTGTCATGTTTTCAGTCATCCCCTGATTAATGTCATAACCTCTCTAGCTCATATATTTGCGTATTCATTTCAGCAAGAAGAGTGTAGCTCATAACTGTCTGTCATCTAATTGGGCTGCAGGAGTTGTTGAAGGCAGAAAGAAACTTTAATATATTTCTAAAGAAGGGCCTTCCCTTGTCTACAAATGCACATGCAAATAATAAATGTAGTGTTCATTTTCTCTCTGAAACTCACCAAAACAAAAACATTCATAGTCTGCTGGAACCCGGAGGCGAACATCTAGGTTGATACCACAACTCATTATGTTTACTGGAAACGGCAGCCCTTCCTACTCTAGATCTCCAGTTTAAATAAGTCCAAGCAATGTTAGCAGTGACCGAAAGTTGTCACTGCCTGATATTTGTTCAGTGGCTTATATGAGATGAAATTTGAGTTGTCTGTCCTATTGGACAAACATTCATGTGACAAAGACGCCATTATGATCGAAATAACCAGCAGTCTCCATAGAACTGCCAAATACTGAATGGGCATGGAGATTAAATGAACTTCTGACCAATATATTTGCCCCGGTTGAGCAAAATCAAGTTGTGTGGACTGGATAGTTGCTTCTTACTGTATCTGTTCTGTGGATGGAGAACTCTGGTTTTCAAACCACAATCTTTCACAAGCACTTCATTCTCCGAAATAATCAAAATAGAAATGCCTGCCTTTTCTTTGTTCTTGTAAGTTTCTCAGATATTGGGAGATTTAAACTATTCATATATTAGATCCTGGGAATGAAGGCACTAAATACATGCTAAGTATTTCTGTATTATTAATCACACTTATTAAATTAATTGGATGGATTAGATTATATAAATAGAGCAGGAAAATGCTGTCTAATAAGTAAACCACAAATTGAGTCTGTGAATAGCCCATTGCAAGATCATGGCTTAAAAAGTCACCAAGAGTCTGATGCTAGTTGCTAAACAGATGAAATTTCCCTTGATTTCAACGGAAATTATGTGCAGTATTTTCTGTTTGTAAAGATAGACAAGAATGGTCATAGAGCACATATATCTATAGATAATTATTTAGGTAATGGCTCGTATAGAAAATTCCTTGCTATTGGAATAGAGGCTCATTTTAATTGCATATGTGCTCAAGAAAGCCAATAATTAAAAATTCACAGTAATTCTCAGTTAATTCCATTTTATAGTTAGAGAAACTGAGGCACAGCTCGGTTGACCAGGTATTTTGAAGAAAATATGAGTGAGTGTCATTCCTGAGTGAGGCACATACACAATGGGAGTTGCTGCTTCAGGGCAGAAGTGGTAGTTATGGAGTGACTCTGTCATCTAGAAGGAAGGAATTCCTAAGCTTGCTGGAATCTGCCAGGGCACAGGCTATAAACTCAGGCTGTGTGCTGAGTGATATATTAGTACCTCAGTCAAAATGTTTGAGCCTCACAGAATATGATGAAACAGCCTGCTTATGCAAAGTAATTTAAAATTGTTTTACATTTTTAATGGAAAAATGTCCATTTTTGAATTATACACTTTCCGGCCAACATTGGTGTACCTCTGAGGAGACCAAATAGCTAGAAGTCACTCTATTGCCTACCATGTTTCAGAAACAGGTGCATATACTTAAGCTTGAGTGATTTAGCATTCTGGCTTTCCTCCTTTGTTTCCGAAAATATACAGTTTGATAAAGTTCCTGAAAATTGTTTGCTGGTCCAACTACTCCCTTGAATCAAGTTCAACCAACTTTATTCTGGTAAATCTCAGCCAAATCAGTGGGAACTTTTGTCTAAGAGGACTAAGTATAACATAAGGGCCAGAAGTGAAAATTGAAGTTCTAAGGCTTTAGATCAGATAATTTGACTATAAAACAAATACAACAATAAAGCCCCAGCTTTCTTGTATAAATGGAGTCTAGGAAACTTTAGGTAGTGACTGTAACACAGAAGTTGTGAAAAATATTAACTTAAAAAAATTGTTACAATGTGAGGCTGTCACTCAGAATAACTTATTCAATATTTTTGACAAAGAGCCTAATTCTGCCATGGATCCTTATGTACCAATCTCATTTACTCCTGTTAATTGTCTCTGTTTGCATGAAGCACTCCAAATTCGCTAGCAGTTGCTGATCTTGCTGAGGAAAGGTTAATAGTGTTCTAATAACTCACTGATACAGGTGGCAACTTACTCAATCCTGATGTAAGGTGCTGGAGTGACTCTTTAATAAGTTATAAGATAGGAACTCTTGGAGCTGCTAAACCCGAGGAAACAGCTTGAGCAGCGTGCTGTTCATTTCTTTGTTAATAAAACTGAACTTCATGAAAAATAGTCCGTTTTTGACTTGGATGTTGTCTATGTGTAAAGCAGGTTGAGAAAGGCACTTGCTTCTATCCTCTTATTCTGGGGGAACCCCCCACCTCCCAAAAACCCAGTTGTGCTGTTGTTAAATGTACCATTAATAGGCCTAGTTGGGTTACAAGGTGGTAAATTGCATTCATCTATAGAAGGAAGAATTTGTCCTTTATTGTGTTACCTAATTAAATGTGCACCCTTACCTTCTTTGTACTCTCAAGACTCCCAAAGACCAGTGGAAGTTCTGGTAAAAACAATATACAGTATGAAGCCCTATGCAGAGATGAAAATGATGCAGCTCTTCGATGAAAACAGATATTGCAATATGAAAATTTGCCTAAGAAAATATCAGCAAAGTTGTTTTCAGTATTCAATACAACACTTTCTGTAACATAAGATACCTTTTAAACATCATTGCACATTATCATTAAAAAAAAAAAAAGAAACCATGCTGGCTAGAAATGTTTTCAAACTTTCACTCCCTTTTGATATCAGGCATTGCTTTCCACTGAGTCCTTTGTGTATTCTGAATGTCTGGAAGCCAAAATATTTTGTTTTAACTCCCACTCTATAGTATTTCCCAGCTGTGTACTTATATGGTGTAATAAAAGGATTTAACAAATGAAAAATAGCAGCTGCATTTGGAGATTCCCTTTGTGCTCCCTTTTCATTTGACAGATTCAGCAATGTGTAACAACTGTAACGTCAGACCTGTAATGACTTACACTACAAGTATCATATCACCAACCAATTTGATTTTACAGAGGAGGGAAAATAAAACAATAGAAGGATTTGGTCCTGCAGTGTTTCGTTGCAGAGCTAGAGACACTATATTTTTGACTTTAACTTAAAATAAAAATTGCTGGAGGGGTTGATATTTATTTCTGGTGATAAATCTGTTAGCGAAAAACAATGTTCTAAGGTGAAGAGCTAAATTCTTCCTTTATGTAAAACAAAACTAAAAGAAACAAACAAGAAAACAAAATCCTTAAGGAATGGGGGAAAATGATAAAAATTATGTAGGCTTGAAGGTACAGAAACCATATCGGAGGGATTAATAAAGCTTGTACATTGCATTCAAAAAATTTGTTGAAACCAATTAGGAGTTGGTGACAGAGAAGGGGTGAGGAGCGCCAGGAAGACCAAATTGTTAAATCTTGTAGTTAGACCTAAAAGGTATCTGGATAATTTTATGTACTGGTAATTAGCCATGTTACAAAAATAGTAATCATGATTCACACTTCATTTATGACAGGGGCCAGGAAACCACTTCCTCTACTGTACATCCACTCCCATATAGCGCCTTGAACAATTTACCCAGGTCAGTTATGAGGCTTTTATCCTTAATCTTAAGTATCAGGTGTAGTCAGTGACAGGCCACATGAGTAGATGAGCAAATGGTCTGATCCACTATGACAAATTGCACGGTATGTTCCCATGATTCTGCAGTGGGATTCTAACTTCAAACACCATTAGCAGAATTAACTCTGATGTTTTACCTCATGTTGCAGGATCTTTGCTAAATATATCTGGGAGAACAATGGGCCAGATTCTGCTGCTTGTATGAGACACTAATGGTGTACGGGGTCTGCAAAGGAAATGTAATGACCCTGGGGAGAATTCCTCCTTCACAGAACTGCCCCTCTTTCAGGCTACGTCTAGACTGCAGGCTTCTTTTTGAAGAAGCCTTTCTGGAAAAGATCTTCCGAAAAACCTTCTTCTGAAAGAGAGCATCCACACACAAAAGAGCATTGAAAAAGCAATCTGCTTTTTCGAAAGAGAACGACCACACTGAATGGACGCTCTCTCACATGTGAGCTCTGATTACTATGGATGGAATGGCCACAAGGGAACCTGTGCTTTTTCCTCTTTCCTCTTCTTTCGAAAGAACTCCCTCTTCCCCAACCACACACACCTTTTTCTGAAAGAGCTCTTTCGGAAAAAGGCTTCCTCCTTGAAGAAAGAGGTTTACCAATGTCAGAAAAAACCCTCTGTTCTTTTGATTTTTGTTGTTGAAAGAACACAATTGCAGTGTGGAAGTAAGTGAGGTTTTTTCAGAAAACGGTTGTTTTACCAAAAAAACCCTCTGCAGTGTAGACATACTCTTGCACTTGCCCTCCTTACAGTACTTGCCACAGAGGCATGGCGGGGGGGAGGGGAGGAGGAGGCAAAGTGTGCCAGCAGCAGGTGTGTGTCTGGAGGGGGGTGCAATAACATATTATACTACAGCTGTGCTGAGATATAGAAACCGCTCATAGGAAGTCATGAGGAGACCAGGGTCCCGCCGGGCTATTGTGTTTTATGCTGGGGTCTATATTGACCTTTGGAACAGACAGAATCTGAGAGCTGCAAAGTTGCTTAAAGCCCTCTTTCCCCCTGTGCTCGCCTCATTTACACTGTCTGCACTATGCCTCCTGCCACAGCATACAATACTTTCCAAAGAACAGTGTTATCTGAGATACAGGCACTTTGCGCGAGGGAAGGCAAACATATTATGGCATGACTAGCTTATTACATCCACGGGGTGCTATGTTATCTCCTACAGTTTAGCCAGCACATTTGGAACTGGCATTGATTTCATAGAGTTATATGTCAAATGAAAGAACTGTCATATATTTCACATAGTAATAATATCAAGATTATGTATCTGCTGCAGATTTCAGAGCTTCTCCAATTCTTGCCATATCTGCACATGGCTCTCATCAGTTTGATGGGAATGTTGCACACAGAAGAGAATAGACCCAATATTGTATTTATCTTGTAAATAGTTTTTAAGCCAACAATTATCCAATTTAACTTTCCATAGTCTTAGAAAAATGATTAATGTCAGAAAGATGACAGAAATTGGTGGAACTCATGAAGCTCTTACTGCCTTTTTGCTGATAACCAGAAACTAGTTTTTACATTAAAAGGAATGTATATCAGCTCTGGTTTTTCAGAAGAAGTAATTCAACAATTTTCAAACTTAATAAGCTTTGTCATGGTTGTTTGATATTGTGTTGTTACATCAGTTCATGGCTTCAAATTCTCAAAGCAGAAGTTATAATTTATTTTAAAATACCCACGTTTTGAATTAACTTGGTATGTAGATGCATATTTAACATGAACTAAATTAAAGTTCCTAAAATTCTAGCAGTAACCTCTAATTCTTTGTCTGCAAGAGGTTTCACTAGATGAATTGCTTAGGCAAACTGTTATTTGCATGTGCATATCCATACAAACATCAACTGCAAATCCAGAATGGCAATATTCTTTGTAGGGTGCTAAGGGATGAGTATGGAACAAATATCTAGATAGATAAATACTTTCAGATGCAATTTCACAGATGCAAAGTCTTGCTTGAAACTAGCAAGTGCTAAAAGGCAAATTGCATGCTTCATTCTATTTCTCTATTATTATATGCATTTATATGGGCAACTATAATGAAGAAAAGGTAGATAGTGGGTTTTTTTTTTAGAAGCTAACTGTGGCTGTGGACCACTTTTTTGTATATGTTAGTCAGTGATCTGCAAACAGGCATGTGTTTAACTTCAGTAGAATTATTTCTGTACATTAAACTAAGCAGATGTCCACATTTTTACAGGATCAGAGCCTTGCTTATATTAGAGTCATGAGTAGAACACTCTTTAAATTTTAAATTAAAAGTAACAAAACAAAATTATTCCCTTAATAATGTACAAAATAATGTGTTTTGTAAGGATAACTAAATAGGTGATTAATATTGTTAGTGGGCAGGAAGATAATTAGTCTTTTGGTGCAGTAGTTAGTATATTAGTTTTACTCCTGATGCTGTACAACATTTTTTTCAAAAAATAGGCAGTTACCTTAACTATTTAACTAGTTTCCCTATGTTCTTGGAAGAAATACCTCACAGAGGATTCTTAGTTTTTGTCTGGCTCTGTCCAAATCTCACGTTTTCTTTGAACATTTAATCTCTTTATAAAGCTGTTTGTAAAGTCCTCTTTCTCCCCTCTCCCCAGTTTCTGTATATTTACAATATAGTTTTCAAAAGTAGAAGCATTAACATGCTATAAATTGTTTGATTTTTTTTTTCCTTTGGGCAAGAAGGAATCAGGTATGCATGCTGATTAACACACTCCAGTCATTAACATGTGATTATGTGGGCTGCATATTGAGCACCTGCCAAAAGATAAAATTCAGCACTGTACTACATCTGTGCAAGGACTTTTTGCATTTCTTTTGTACTTTGACAGCTCAAGAAAAATCAGTCTCTGGTATCTTTGTTCAGTATAATAAAACTGTGTACATAAAATGTCTTCATGGAGGCAGGAACGATAAATGTATTTATTTTAATCTTTGAGGCCATGAAAATCCAGTGGCTGGGACTTAGACAGCAGTCAGTGTAATATGAATCTCATAAGGTATTGTATCTTATGAACATAAGATCATTCACATACAGTTTACAACATTCCTGCAAGTTTATAAGGATTATCTGTTCTGGGATTCAGCCAACGTTTTTCTAATTCACAACAGTTTTATGTGATACCTTTATGTCTCATAAATGTCTTGTTTTTATTTCAATCTCCCAAATGTTTCATCAGTGTTTACCTTAGAGAAATACAAGTACTGTATGTGTTGGGCTAGCATTCTGCACACGCTCCACTGCAAACACTAAACACACACCGAGAGCATGTAACATGTGACATGTAATGGTGTACAAAGAGGGGTTTACAAAGGTATTTCATATTGCTAAAATATGTCTTCTTGTGAAATTTACATTAAAATGGACCTGTAAAAATGTTATAGAGAGCAAATTCCGTGAATACAAGGTGGTCTAATATACCCAAACCTTTGTTTTACTTGGCTCGTTCAGATTACAAAGACTCCTAGGTATTTAAGGGTATGTCTACACTACAGCACTAATTCGAACTAACTTAGTTTGAATTAGTTAATTCGAACTAAGCTAATTTGAACTAACACATCCAGACTAAAAAACTAGTTCGAATTAGTGTTTTGCTAATTCGAACTAGCATGTCCACACAGAGTGGACCCTGAACCGGGGTTAAGGATGGCCGGAAGCAGTGCCGGCAGGGCATCAGATGATGACTTAGAGCGTGGAGCTGCTGTCTCAGGCTAGCCGAGAGCTGTGCTTAAAGGGACCCGACCCCCACCCCGGACAGAGAGTTCTCAGGGGTGCCCCGCTTGCAAAGCAGTCCTGGCTTGGATTGCCCGGAGTACCCACACTGGGCACATCACAGCACTCGGCCATCAGACCGGCTGCACTTGCCGCAGGCTGCCATCTGGGGAGAGGGGGCAATTGGGGGGCTGCAGGAGAGGTTCCACCCCCAGAAGCCCGCAAAGCCAGCCCAGTCCTCCCCATCGGCGGCTCGTACTCCATTCCTCCCTCACCTCCTTCCACTTACCCCTCCCTAGCCCCCCTTCCTGATGTACAAAATAAAGGACAATTGTGTTCAAAAATAGAATCTGTCTTTATTGAACAAAACTGGGGGAGACTGGGAAAAGGAGGTGGGAGAGGGGAAGAGAGAGGGTGAGAGAGGGGAGGGCAACTACAATGATCAGGGGTTTGGAACAGGTCCCATATGAAGAGAGGCTAAAGAGACTGGGGGTATGTCTACACTATCCTCCTAGTTCGAACTAGGAGGGTATTGTAGGCATACCGCACTTGCAAATGAAGCCCGGGATTTGAATTTCCCGGGCTTCATTTGCATAAACCGGGTGCCGCCATTTTTAAATCCCGGCTGGTTCGAATCCCGTGCCGGATGTAACCTTCAGGGTTCATAGGGTTGGCCGCTGTCGGCAGACAGGCTGCTGGGCTAGATGGACCTTTGGTCTGACCCAGTATGGCCATTCTAAGCTCAGGGCTCAGGGTTGGGGGTTTCAGTGGACCACCTTGATTTTCATGCAAACTTGCTCGTGGGTGGCCAGGCTGGCAGCTCTCCTGCCCTAGATGGCCGCTTTCCTGTGCCTAGTGTGGAGGTCGTGGACGAGGCCCACGATGTCTGCACTGGACCAGGTGGGTGCCTGCCTCTTGCGGTCCTGGGCAAGCTCCCGGGAGCCGCCAGCCTGGTCCCGGGAAGAGAGGGAGGGCTGGGGGGCATCGGGTGGCTGGCTCGATCTGTGCCAGGTGCAGGGTCTGCTGGCTGGGTGCTGGCAGGCTTGCACCTGGCACGGGCATCGTAGCCAGCCCATGCCCCTTTAAGGGGTCCGGGGCCGGGAGGGGGGCAGACGAGTTTCCCTGGTGTTGGCCAGAGTGGCCAGCAGGGAAAGCTGGGGAGGGCTAGCCTCCCACTAGTTTGAATTAAGGGGCTACACACCCCTTAATTCAAACTAGTAAGTTCGGACTAGGCTTAGTCCTCGTACAATGAGGTTTACCTAGTTTGAACTAAGCGGAGCACTAGTATAGCGCCTATCAAAGTTAATTCGAACTAACGTCCGTTAGTTCGAATTAACTTTGTAGTGTAGACATACCCTAAGTGTTTGTTTTTATACACCAAAGGGTAGTACAACTGATCTTAAAGTCTCCTCAATTTCAAATCAGCCAATGATTGAACTCAGTCTCACTCTATAGCTGTTTCATTAGAGTACATGGTCCATCCATATCATTCCTCTTCTCAGTGCCACACAGTGCATAAATAAACATTTTAAACCAACAAGAGCACAGTATAAAATGAATAGATACTGTATAGTTGTAACAAACTAATAAACTCCACAGTATGCCTTGTGTAATAGTAAGTAGCATTTTCCTCCATTAGTTTTTCCTTATTAAGGGCAGATGTAACAGAATTTTAAGGACAGGACATAACATGGCTGAATGGTGATGGTTCTGTCTTGCCAGACCAAAAATCCAATCAGATGATGATACTGTATTCAGAAGATCCTATAGCACCCAACCCTTATGCATGAAAACCACGTGCAGGATATTTCTAACGATGGGTTTATTGCTCTACATCAGTGATGGTTCACTATATTTGCTTATTGTAACCTCTCTCTATTTTGGGATAACTTACTATACTCTCTGAATCCTATCCAGAACAATTTTTACACCTTTTAGCTAAATTAATTTTCTTTTTTACTTTACCCCATTATATTTTTGTCTTAGAGTAGGACACACAGTAGATTTTATTTTATTTTATATTATTGACTTTTTAGAAATTGGTAAAAGGTCAAATTCAAGTTAGAACATAAGAACATAACATAAGCTCTCAATTTGTGTTCAGTCCTTACTCAGGCAGATCTGACTGAGTAAGAGGAGTTTGTGTGAGTAACTGGCTTTTGGTTTTAGTCCTCTTGATACCATTTGCCCTTTCACTTAGCCTAAATGTCTAAGTTTTGCTGTTGTTCCCTCAATAATTCCTGGCAAGTCATTCTCAAACCTTAAATATAAATTACACATCTTTCCTAAGAAAACTTTTGTTCTAAAATCAGATGGAAATTAGACATGATTATGTAGACATTTCATTTCTCTTAATTCTGTTTCATTAGAGCCCTTAAAATGGGGAACCTTTAATACAGTGATTGGAAATGATTTTGTCAACATTTGTTTTCATTATATGTTAACTCCGATCTGGCTCCAAGTACCAGCATGCTGCTAGTACTTGGAATAAAAAACACTCTGGATTTCCAACTTTCCTGGGGTGCTTACATGTGTCCCATTCAATACAGAGTCTGATAAATATCCCTTCATAACAGAAAAGCCTCAGCCACATGGAAATAAAGGGATGCAACCAACGCATTTTGTGTTACTAATATTTGTTTCCCACTTTTTCTGGCCATTCATCCCAGGGTTCTTTTGATTGAGTTTAAGTGGAAACAGTTTGTATTTTCTTGTTGGCTATTGAACAGGGTAGGATTGACAGTCAGCAACCTACAATCTAAGTTTAAACATTTGTAATTAAAGTTAAACTTTTAAATTACTTCCCTTAATTTTCTGGTGTCTGATGCTTTTGTTTCTGTTCACAATACTGCTGCTTCTCTCATCTTCACAGAAGGTAAAATCTGTTTCCCCTGCCCAAAATAGAAGTAGACTAATGGTCGAGGGCCGTCCGCTATCACTGACCACAGCTTTCTGCATTCTTCCTGCTCAGGGTGGATTCATGCACTTCACCAAACTGCTGGCCCACCAATAGCCTTCATCATAGTCCCTAAGTGAGAACTGTCATGGAGCTTGGTTCTATGGGATGCACTGGGCAGTGGAGTCCCCAGTTGTAACTTTTTGCTTGCTACCTCAACAGCAGGGCAGAATCACAATAATTCCAGTGAGATTTGGGCTTTCAGTAGAGGAAGCTGGAATATTTCATCCTGAGTTTGCAGGAACCATTTCACTGGAAAGCTGCAGAGTCCAGTATGGGACTTCTATTTTCCCTTCCTAATGTTTAAAATAGGGATTTAGGGTTCTGTTAGCATTAATGAGAGATGTGTTTGTACTGAAGGCTGAATATACCTGTTAGTGTCTATAAAAATAAGTGAGCACGAGAGGACTTTTTTTTAACATTAAAGGTAAGATACAAACATATACCATATGTTGTATGGTGTCAATTACATTCTCTTTTTTGTGTCCTGCCCTATAATCTTTGAGAGATGGAACTGTCATTTTGTGTGTGTATTCTGTTTTCAAAATGAAAGAGCTTCAGAAGTGTCACTTTCAGTTGCTTTGTAAAATGGCCTTTAGATACGGAGGTCAGGAATATAGGGCCAATTTCTGACACTTTTATGTATGTTGAATAATACTTTACCTATGACTAGTTCCATTGAAACCAACTGCACTACTGAGAGGATAACAGACTGCTTCACATAAGTAAGATTGCTAGAATCTGACACATCAGAAAATATTATTTTTTATATTGAGAAAATTGCAGTATTAATTTTTTACTAAATCCATTTTTTCTCAAATAAAATAAAAATGTAGGGCTTACGATTGCTTCTATTTTACATACTATAATGAAGAAAAATGGTGACTTTAAAATATGGAATGTAGCAGATGATTGATCCAAGATATTGGTCTAATTGCATTTATTTATTTAATTTTAATTTTACTTTTAAAGGTAACTATTTAATTTGAAATATGACTATGTGGGCAGGCTCAAAAATAATTTCAAATATCTGTTATGGAGATTTTTACCCCATATGCGCAGTGTAAAATGCATGCTAGAACATTTATTACAAAACAAGAAGAAGAAGAAGAAGAAAACACCCTAATATAAGGGTTTAAAAGAATCATTATGGAGTACAGAATACATATTGTCTGCCAGGAATAGTTTGCATCCTTCTTCTGGCTGGGGTTTTGAATAGAAACCATTTCAACATTTTTTCTGCCTATGGCAGAATTGCTCTTATTTGGGCCACTCACAGGAGCTAGGAAAAGACCCACCTGAGAGGCCAATTGCTGGTTATCCTTCCCAGACAGGGAGGACCTGTATAAGTGCCACATGTTGTTCCATTATGCCTTGTGATTAGCTACTGAAGGATACTGCCAGGTATAACAAGGGCCAAAGACTCACATAAGAAGACCTATATTCTGCTTACCAACAACACAAATGATGTTTTCTCATCATTCTTCCTGTGCATTAGGACAGCAGTGTATGTATGGGCTTACTAAAGATCTGATTTGGTGTACCAACGATTTTTTACTTGATTATTCAATAGGTAGGGTATGTCTAGGCAGGTCGACATTGCAAATGAGGCAGGGATTTAAATATCCCGTGCCTAATTTGCATAACAATGGCTGCCACGTTTTGCCGACTCAGCACTTTGTTGGCAAAAAGCGTCAGTCAAGAGGGGGCTCTATCGAGAAAGAAAGCGTTTTTTGACAGATCCTGTAAACCTCCCTGCAGGAGGCATAAGGGATCTGTCGAAAAAGGCTTTCTTTCTCGACAGATCACCCTCTAGACTGCCTCTTTTTGCCGACAAAGTTCTGAGCTGGCAAAACATGGTGGCCATTTTTATGCAAATTAGGCATGGGATATTTAAATCCCTGCCTCATTTGCTATGTAGACTTGCCTAATCTGCATCCCTCAAACAGAGGGATGCAGTCTAGACATACCCGTAGTGATTGGAGCTTCCATGAATCTATAGTTTCTTTTGTAATATTATTTATTTTTCTGTACTTCACCAATGCCAATTTAGAAATTTACATGCAATGACAATGGATGGTTTTTAATCTATTTTGAGGGGTTGCATTGTATATTTCATTTAAGGTATTTGTGGGCCATTTTCTGTCCTTATTTGCATGTTCCTATGGGGCTGGTAGGAAATTGATATTTTGTATATCAAATATATAATTTAAATATTTTCTACTATGACTAGACTGACTGTGTTAGAGTAGAGCTGGTAAAATGCAAGTTATTCTTACTGGAAATTTAAAAAATATTTCATTTTTTAAAATCTATCCCACAAAATGTTTTCAGTCTTTCAGTGAAAAACTGAAACAAAAAATGTTCCCCAAAATGTTTAATTTCCATTAAAGGAAAAATTTCCCATGAAAATTTCATGGACCAAGATTAGGGCAACTATATTTTCCTATGCTGAATCCTGGACATCTAGTAAAATTACTCCTATTCAAGTGAGTTCAACAGCAATCAATTATGCAGTACAAACATTCAGATTAACATCAAGTTGACTGAGCCCCTGTTAAAAACAAATACTGTGTAGCTTGAAACTTTTTATTTACCCTCTTATCTTTAAGATTTGCATGGGAAGAGTTGACATGTATACATGCAGAGAATTTTGTCCATTTTAAAGAAAATTGAGACACTTGCAGGAGGACTTCTATACGGGACTTTCCCTTTATAAACAGGTCAATTGGTCATCCTAACCAAGAAGTTTTGAGAGCAGAGGTCACAGCAGATATGTATTTTTTGAAGCAGGCAAAAAATAAGAACTCTATAGCAGGCATATCTAATTTCGAAATAGTTAATTTGAAATAGCTTATTTCGAAATAACGCATCTACACACAAAATGCATTTCGAAATTGCGTTTTGCTATTTTGAAATAGTGTGTCCACACTGAGTGGACGTTGAATCACATTTAAGGCTGGTTGAAACCAGTTCTGGCAGGGCATCAGGTACACAGCGCTTATTTCGAAATAGTAATTTTGAAATTGGCACTATTCTTCGTGGAATGAAGTTTACCAATTTTGAAATAAGCCCTCTGCTCTTTTGAATTAATTTCAAAATAAAGGAATGGCTGTGTAGATGCTAGGATAGACTTACCCTGAGACATCGAGGAGAAAAAAAGTGAAAAGGCACTCAATTTTTAAACATCCAACAGGTGGGAATCCTTTGGGAACTTGCTCCTTGGCTAAGCAAATATAAATAATTACTGTAGTAAGAACAGCCTTTCAAATAGCGGATCTCACAGACGGGTCATTGTCCCAGTGAAAATGTCTTTGAAAGGCCTTCTTTGCCCCACTGTTTCTCCCATTGTCTAGTTTGTTTCTTTACTTAAGATCAATTTATTCTTATAATTGAAATGCGAACATTGCAGTCACATGGGAGATACACAGGACATGCTAGTGGGATAGCTGACATGTGGCTTTTTCCTTTGTAACTTTGCAATCTTTCTTAGTGCAAGGATCTTTCAGAGATCCTTGTCCCAAATGCTTGGGAATTAGTTTTCTTTCCTGGAAAAGAAAGCACTTGCTGGGCATTTAGATTTTTCAGATATAGTTCTGCTATTATTAGATAAGGTATTTACATTGGACTGGCTTTCAGTCTTTCTATTTGCCCATTTAATCCCTTGAATACCTTTCAGCTCATAAAGTTTTCCTGTTGACTCCTCAGCTATTCTGTTTCCCATTGCTAATTTCAGAGGCAAATGAGTTTCAGGAACTCATCCTTGGTGAGGTATCTTAAAGTGCCAGTTTAGTTTTGGAACTGCACATTGGGAAGCCTCATATGTGGAGATTCCAGGTTCTGGGAACACAGTTTTTTATTGCTCTCATGGTTTTCTCTGAAAGTGGCTTACTGTAAATAACTACTTCAACCAACCCAATTTTCATGCTTACTGATTTTCACTTTTTCTCCAGCCACTATGTAGATACATTTCCACAGGAACAAATTCTGTCCCTCCCTCTTTGTGGTCATGTAGGTTTATGGGCAAAGTTTGTGGCTGTACTGTTCAGTGATGGTAGGATTTGGAGACATTAGCATACATAGGCTTCAGTCCTTGTATCCCAGGGAACATCTGTGCTGAACTCCTTCCATGTATGCCACCAGGGTGGGACGGGGTGTCTGGGTGCTAGAACTCTTATTATTTCTGCTCATTCTACAGATCAATCAAGTCTGTTATCTCCAGTGTAGAGGTATAAATAAAGTTAGCATCCTTCTATGACAGACTGATGCAAAACCCATTGAAGTCAATGGAAAAACTCCTAGGAACTTCAGGGGACTTTGGGTCAGAAAGAATTAGGACACACTGAGAAGCCATAAGAACATAAGAACGGTCATACTGGGTCAGAGAAAGTTCCATCTAGCCCAGTATCCTGTCTGCTGACAGTGGCCAATGCCAGATGCCCCAGAGGGAGTGAACAGAACGGGTAATCATCAAGTGATCCCTCTCCTATCAGTCATTTCCAGCCCCTGACAGAGGCTAGGGACGCCATTCCTACCATTATGGCTAATAAGTTTTGATGGACTTAACCTCCATGAATTTATCTATCCCTGAAGGGAAAAAGCCAAATTCTACGAGTAAGCTTAGGCTGAGATTTATGCTTGTCTTTGTGTTGCTATTAAGAACATAAGAATGGAAATACAGAGTCAGACCAATGGCCCATCTAGCCCACTATCCTATATTCTGACAGTGGCCAGCGCCAGTTGCTTTAGAGGGAATGAAAAGAGCAGGCAGATTTATAAAGTTATCTGTCATCTAGTCCCAGCTTCTGAAAGTCAGAGGTTTCAGGGCAATTGGAACATAGGGTTGCGACCCTGACCATCTTGGCTAACAGCTCTAGTTGTTCCTTCACGAGCTTACCTAATTTTTTTTAACCCAGTTATGTTTTTATTTTTATACAAATGTTTAAATTAACAATATAAGTAGAATGCCAGGAAAATGGTATGTTTTAAATCCTCACTCAATAGATGTGTGCTGGGGAGGGGGGAGAGGTGACTGCTCAGAGGGGATTTTGAGTATATTGTGATTATTAGTATTATTTTATTGTACGTATAGTACTTGAAATTTACACAATGCTTTCTAGGCATATTCCTTGCCCAGACTGTTCACAAATTTATCTAGATAAAGCTAACAAAATTAAGACAGAGAATAATAATTTGGCATAGAGATGGCCTGGGTAATTTCTGGAGAAGATGGTTTTAAGGGGAAGATTTGAGAATCCAATCATATATTGATTTCAGTGAATGGTACTAAGAGGAAGTAAGAGCAGAGATGTAAATGAGGGCTTTGGACAGGTGACCGTGGAGTTTGAGTTTAATACAGGTAGAGAAAAAGCCAATTTAGATATTCAAAGCTAGGCAATATAGAACTAGGAAAGAAAAATTAGCAGCAGGTCTTTGGTGCTTAGTTTTTTGTTTCTTTGCAAACTACTAATGTGTTCCCTTTGCCAAAGAGATATTTATTGCTATTAAGTGTATATTTTTCATTGAGTAAGGAATGCAAATACCTCATTTGGTGTACACAATCCCAATATTCATGCATATCAATGACTATTTTTGCCTTAGAATTCATTTGCTCCTTCTTATTACATCTGTAAAGTGACTTTTAGCTATGTATCTTAGAAGTATTCTCATCTTTGTTTGGTAAGAAAATAACATGGCCTAAAGACTGAAGGAGCAATACATGAGCATCAGTGTGTGCATATCATATGCTCAGTGAAATAGTTTGTATTCATTTGATTTTCTCTGTTACTGTGAATCTGAAGATATAGGGCAATCTGGGTAAAAGTGATCGTAGAATGATAGATTTTGTGACTCCAAGGAGAGAAAGGAGTGAAAGCATAATTAGAACAATGAACATCAAACAAGTAGATTTTAACAAACTTAGGCTACGTCTAAACTGCACACTTATTTTGGAATAAGCTATTCCGTCTGGAATAGTTATTCCGAAATAGCTTATTTCGAAATAGAACATCTACACTGCAGGGAAGCCTCAAAATTAGTCCAAGTCAGGCTTCCCTAATGTAGACATGCTACCTCAATTTAGAGCCCTAGGAAGAATAACTTCAAATGGCTCTGGTGAGGGGCTATTTTGAAATAGCAGAAGTGGAGCGTTTACACACAACTTACTTTGAAACAGATATTTAGGAATAGGCGATATTCTTTGTAGAATGAGGCTTACAGAAGTTGGAATAAGCCATCTGTTGTTTCAAAATTATTCCAAAATAACTTTGCTGTGTAGACACACCCTTAGAGAACTGGTAGGTAAGGTCCCATGAGAAGAAAATCTAATGGAAAAGAGACTTAAGGAGAACTGACAGTTTCTCAAACTACCCCAATGTAAAGGAAAGACAGGAAGACTAGTAAGAGGCCAATATGGTTTCATGAGGAGCTCTTCAATTACCTTAAAATCAGAGGAATTCTACAGAAATTGGAAGCATGGACAAATGGCTAAGGATGAATACAAAATAATAGCACAAACATGTAAGGACAAAATCAGAAGAACGAAGGCACAAAATGAGTTACACGTACCAAGGGATATAAAAGGCAAAAAGAAAAGGTTTTATAAACACAGTAGGCATAAGAGAAAGATGAAAGAAAGTATAGGCCCTCTACTTAGTAGGAAAAGAGAGCTGAAAACAGATGACATCAGGAAAGCTGAGGTGTTTGATGCCTATTTTACTTCAGTCTTGGCTAAAAAGATTAATTGTCACCAGATGCTTAACAGGATTAATATTAACAGCAAGGCGGAGGGAGCACAAGCCAGAACGGGGAAAGAACAGGTTAAAATCAACATGAATTTGTCAAGTACAAATCATGCCAAACCAAACTAATTTCCTTCTTGGACAGGATTGCTGGTCTACTGGATGGAGGAAGCAGTAGATGTGATCTATCTTGATTTTAGCAAGGTTTTTGACAGAGTTCCACATGATATTCTTGTAAGAAAACTAGGGAAATGCGGTCTAAATTAAATTACTGTTAAGTGGGTTCATAACTGGTTAAAAGTTTGCACTCAGAGTAGTTATCAAAGTTGCACTCTGTCAAACTAAGAGGTTATAACTAATGGGGTCATGCAGAGGTTTTTCTTGGATGCAGTGGTAGTTAACATTTTCATTAATGAATTGGATAGTGGATTAGCGAGTTTGATTATAAAATTTGAATATGATGCCAAAATGGGAAGAGTTACATGCACTTTGAAGGACAGGCTTCAAAGACCTTGAAAAATTGGAGAACTGGTCTAAAATGAACAAGATGAAATTCAGTAAAAAACAATATAAAGTAATACACTTAAGAAACAAAAATCAAATGTAGCAATACAAAGTTATGAATGACTAGTTAGTAGTATTGTGGGAAAGCATGTGGGGATTATAATGGATCACAAGTTAAATAAGAGTCAACAATGAGATACAATTACAAAAAAAGGCATGAGATATAAAACAGGTATTTTGTAAGTAAGATGTGGCAGGTAGCTGTCTTGTTTACTTGGCACCTGTGATACCTCAGATGGAATGTTGTGTCCAGTTCTGGGTGCCATACTTTAAAGAAGATTTGGACAAGTTGGAGAAAGTCCAGAGGACAGCAATAAAAATAATAAAAGTTTTAGAAAACTTGACCTATAAAGAAAGGTCAATTGACAAAAAAGAGTGAGGCATGAGGTGAAATCTGCTAAGGGCTGTTATAAAGAGAATGGTAATCAATTCTTCTGCACGTCCATTGGAGGGTCGGACAAGCAGTAATGGGCTTCATCTGCAGCAAAGGAGACATAGGTTAGATATTAGGAAAAAAATTTCAAGCTTGAAGGATACTTAAGAATTGTAAGAGTCTTCCAATAGAGATTGTGAAATTTGTCATTTGAGACTATTAAAAATAGGTTAGACAGACACTTGTCAGGATGGTCTAGGTATTCTTGGTCCTGCCTCATTGTGGGTGCCAAGCATGAATACCTTTTGAGGTCCCTTCTGGCCTGTATTTTTACAGTTCTATAAAAGCAATGGACCAGATCCTCAACTAATATGAACTGGCTGACCTCTTTTGAAGTTGTGGAGCTGTGTTGATCTACACTTGATGAAGATCTGGCCCAGAGTTTTTAATTTGATCTCTCCCGTACATTTCTTTCAAAATGTAGTTATTGATCAAATTCCAATTGCACAAACCAGGAGAAGACTTCAGAGGCCTAACACATTCATTGAACAAATGGCAATAGCTCATTTTTTCCCCCAAATTAATCTGTCATTCTTTGAGTAGGAAATATTCTGTATCGTAAGGGGAAATTGTGAAAGTTGAAAACGATGAACAAGGTAGGGCTTAAGTAACACTAAAGGCCCTGATATTATAATGGAGGCAACTTTACCTTCCTTAAATTGTATTTTGCCCTGGGGAACTGGGAGAGTGCCAGAAGTGCATGGGTAATAGGACCATTCCTTAGCATGGAATTTAGTGACACTTGCCTAATTGACTGTTATGAGCAATACACTGTAATATTTATATATCTTAAATTGTTATCTAATCCATATGTCGCAGATAGAAGTGGAATAGTCTGTGTTTTCATGTTGTGTTGTTTCTTTGCAGGAGTCAGAGAGTAATAAGTTATGTTCCCTATATTCCTTCCGGAATACCTCTACCTCACCACACAAGCCCGACGAAGGAGGCCGCGATCGCAGTGAACTAATGACCAGTGTTAATTTTGGAACGCCAGAACGCCGCAAAGGAAGCCTAGCCGATGTGGTGGACACATTGAAACAGAAGAAACTAGAGGAAATGACCAGGACTGAACAGGAAGGTATGTGTGGGTTAAGACTGTTGTAATATATTTTTCCTGAAGATTTTATGCCTTAAAGAATGTGTGGGGTATCCAGAGCCAGAGAAGCACATAATTGGCAATAGCTGGGAAAAAGTTATTCACGGTTACCATGGCAATGGCAGTTTGTGATCCATTAGGCATGTTAGACAGATATCTCTGTTTTCTAAAACTTTCAGAATTTTAGGTGGTGACTATGAGTCAAAGCAAAGATTTAAGCTTAGACGTTGCTTCCGTTTATTTAAAAAATCATAATGAATTGCTAGCTGGTCTCATCATGTTTGTGGATATAGTTCAGTATTTTTTCTCCTTTTAAGAGAAAAAAAATGAAACAAAAGAGGTTTTGACAAACATTAGTTATTTAATTTTATTTCAGTCATTGTCATCTTCACTTTACTTATACCAACGTTTGCAGTTAGGGAAGGAGGCACTTGTTGAAAGGCTAGGAAGGCATTAGCTCTCACCTATATTTCTAGATCTGTGGCCGAAGGAAATGTGTGTGCACCAATATTGTTGATTGTGTCAAATGGAAATGCAAAATCTTCTGGCTAGGAATAAGTTTATATTCACTTCTTAGCACAATCTGCTCATACTTAAATTAGAATTTGGCCTGAATAAGGACTAAATACAATTGGGGGAAGTGAGTTCATCCTTCTAGAATGGCATATGGATGGGTTCTACACAGACCTCTCGTTTTGTGTATAGTGAAGCCTCAGCAGACTCTGTGGCACCCCCTCTCAGTCCCTGAGCCTGTGGGGAGACCTGCACAGCATCTGTATTAAGGAAGAGAAGGCTGGGATTAGAGCAGTGGGTGCTCATAACCTAAAATACCTTCACGTAGATTCCAGTAGAGAATTCACAGTTCTGTGTCCTCAGGCTTCTCCTATTCTGCCTCTGTGCCATGGAATTCCTGCTTAGGGAGTGTTCTGGTAAAACAACAACGAACTGCCAGGAAGCCTGAGGGTCCTGAAGTAGACACAGGTGTGGTTCTGCAGTGGGACAAGTTCTGCCCCCTGCAATGAAAAATATGGGGAAAATATGTGAAAGAAGGACACTTTCAGAGTCTTTCATTTCCCGCACCAGTTGGTGGGTATTTCAGGCTTAAGGGGTCTGTAACATCCTGGTTTTGAATATTTGGTTCACAGGCTATAATGGGTATGTAGTGAGTAGTGAAAGTAGAATTCCATTGAAACTGAAATTGACACAACTTATTTAAATATGGGAAATATGCAGGAAGGTAGATTTATGAAGGGTTTTACATTTCTTGGCATAGTTTTTAAATGACAGGCACATAGTTAGCTGTGTTCTATAGGTGTCCTTTCTTAAGCTGGAGTAGCGTCTCCAAAGAATGTCCCAGATTTTTGAGAACCATCTGTCTGTTTTCAGCTGTAAAGATCATTCTTTTAAAAATTATTTCATAGGTTTGATGGCTAGACTAGGAAACTATTTTAAATTTTAGTTTGGCAAAATCATTTTTGCAGTCAGTTAACAGTTGTTCTGTACTCCATGCTAATCAAAGGCTTCTTGGCTCCTACACGCTGCTGGAGTTTGCAAGTTGTTGTTGATCATAAAGGCGCTACAGCTAAGACTTTCCAAAAGTACTCTGTGTGGAGCGCAAAAACAAATGTTCATGAAATAGTTTAGGCTTAATGTTTTCCTCTGATGGTTTACAAATTTTAACTTATTTTCCTATTGAAAAATGGGGTCTTTACCATCCTTGATCTTTTTAGTATAAGCTACGGTTGGTTTAAGAGAGATACTTTATACAAGAAAAAGATCACTTTTTCCTGAATGTAAGAGTTCTCTACTCTCCATCCATCTTCCCACCACATGAAGAAGAGTGGTTGCATGATTTATAATCTTGGTAATGCTAATGCTGATGCACTGTTCATTTTAATGCCTCTTTATTTAGGCACAAAAGTGGCTGACCACATCTGCATGTGAAATTATTTTCACATTTTTGCCCAGCTACTTTTGCAGAGAATGGTAATTTGACTATTGCGAGATATAATTGTTGGGCATCAAATTGTCCTGTGTTTTGATTAGCAACTATAGAAAATTAATTTGCAGCAAACATTTGCAATTATGCAGTGTATTTCATGCTCTAGTATCTCAGATATTGTTAATTTTTATATTGAGTGGAAACAGATTGTCATTCTTTTGGTACATTTGGGCACCTGCACGTGTGAAATAGCAAAATGCTGAATGAAACTGCTTCAGTGTTTACCTGAGAAACACAATGAGGAATGCAAAATGGAGATTCACAAATTTTCACACTTCTTTGATTTGAATTAAATGAAGATTTAAAAATCCAATTTGAATTTAATGTTTTAAGGCTCAGAGTTTGTAGCTGGGTATAGGCAGATCCTGTGCTTACACTGAATTAGTTGCAGGAATAAGACTTAAATTAGGAGACACCCTATAGCAGACCCTTTCTTTTAAATGACCTAATAATCATCTGAGTATGACTAGGCCATACTCGGGTTTGTCAAAATAGGCTTGTTTAGAGTTCATAAGTTCTTCGGAAAGTGATCTACAGTCAGAGCTGCTGAAGAGTCCTATGCATGAGTCATATTGAGACCCTTATTCTACTCCCATTGAGTCAACAGCCCATTTGGATTAGGCTTTAAGTGGCTTTTGCCAGGTCAAGCAGTGAGTTGGTTGCAGAGCTGGAAATAAACCCAAAGCTCCTAACTCCCAGTCCCTTTCTTTGATCAGTACTGCCTCCCCCTCCCCTACTGGTTTCCTTTAACTTCACAAAATTTCTGGTTTACCAGTGGAATATGGGTTAGGGTTAGTGTGAATCTCTAGTGCAAAATGCTTCATAGTTGACAGTGTGCTTTCCAATATAACATTTCTGTCTTTCCTGGAGATGGCGCTTCTGGGCCCCATGACAACTTGGAATCATGAGAAAATGAATACAAGTTTAAAGACTTTATCCTGTCTAAATAAATATATTTAATCAGAGTCCTTTGGCTTCTGAAAATAAGTTGTCTAATCAGAATTTCATTTGAGCAGCTGCGACCGAGGAGGTCAACAGGCATTGCCTAAGAGAATATGGCCCAGCTGGTTAAATTTGGTTGTTGTAGTGATTTAAATGGTCAAGTGCTGCTTGTAATCCAGGACCGTCTGCCTGCAAAGGAAAGAGTGAGTGCTTCAGCATAATGTACAGCTGTTTTAATCTTTCTTTAATAATAGTGCTTCAGCCAATATCATGCCTTGTGTATCACTCTGCAAACATAAGCACCTCATACAGGACTAAACATATCTTAGGTCAGTTTCTTGAGTTACATGTAATTTGGAAAAAGCCCATCACCTGCAAAACACAAACAATAATGAGTTCCCAATCCAGTCCTTGTACAAATTGTACATTAAAACAGCTTGTGACTTAATTAATAATGATTTGGAAAGAATACAGATATGGTAGAATTTAAATATAAAAATAATAAAATTCTATTCAGTGTTTACAAGTAACCTAGCTGAGTACATAAAGACGTACTGAAATATATCCTCATGTGGTGTAAGAGGTCAGAAATGAGACCAGGTGTCTAATTAAACTAAGCTATAACAAACATTAAGAGTTCTGGATAATTTCAATATACTAATTTACATTTTTTATAGAAGGAAATGCACTGGACACTATTTTGGGGAAGGAATTTCTTTGACATTTTTTAAGAGTATCTTCCAGTGAAGAAGAAACTTGTAGTGTTCAGATGAAGGATATACATGTTTGGCACTTTGGTCAAACTTATGTCTCCTCCTTCCCCTTCACATGCCCTACCCTTTCAATCACTTCCAAAATATTGCTTATTACTACTCTGAAGTGATATATTTACATTGTCTGGTCTGCCTCGCTTCTAGACAAAAGAGTAGATTTGAACAAGACATTCTGTTGTACCTCATCCTAAGCCTCTTTGAGTAATAAGTACTAATATACATCTTGTATGGAAGATAGATTTCCCTTCAGAGTTGATACTAGTGCAGCTTCAGAGGTATGGAATGCTAGTATGGCCAGTCAGCTGGTACTCCTGAGCTTGAAACTGGATGTGTCATTGCTGCTAAGTGCTAAGCCCTCATTACTCAGGCATGGAGTCCTACTTCACTGTTGACCTTGATTCTGTGCGATGTATACAATGTCATTTTTCAGGAAAGCTAAATTCAAAATTCCAACACACATTTTTTTATAAACTGGTTTTCATTCTTGTTTCATCACAGAACAGAAGAGTTGATCAATCTAAAGTCAGCGATTTTTAATTTGTAACTGTATATTACTATATCCATCTTAATTGTCAGTCATGTATGCATGTGCTCTCTCTCCATACATACATATATATATATATATATATGCATATATATATATGTATGTATGTATGTATATATATATATATATATATATATATATATATATATATATATATAAAACAAGCAGCTGGCCATGTATACCTGTCAAAATGTATATTAAATATACATTAAGCAAATTATAGGTAATATATATGTTTGTGCATGTATACAATAGAGTTCATAAATATATAAATTGTTGCCTCAATTTGTAGAAACAACAAGGAGTCCTGTGGCACCTTATAGACTAACAGGTGTATTAGAGCATAAGCTTTTGTGGACAAAGACCCACTTCGTCAGACGCATGTAGTGGAAATTTCCAGAGACAGGTATAAATATGTAGGCCAGAATAAGGCTAGAGATAACAAGGTTAATTCAGTCAAGAAGGCTGAGGCCCACTTCTAGCAGCTGATGTGGAGGTGTGAACACCAAGAGAGGAGAAACTGCTTTTGTACTTGGCTAGCCATTCACAGTCTTTGTTTAATCCTAAAATGATGGTGTCAAATCAGAGGGATACTCCTCTGATATATTTGTAGAGTTTCAGTGTTTTTCCAACTCTTTTGACCCTTCCTTTGCTGGTGAAAATTCAAGGGTTAATAACTAAAATAGCTAAGAGCAAAACAACCCAAAAAAGTCTTCCATAATAGGATTAAAGATACATACAAAACAAAATATTGTAAAAGGAAATGTGTGCAATCCATACTGACTTCATTGGGAGTTACACAGAGATATTGGAGGATACAGTATGGTCTGTAAGTGTGCTTTTGCCTTTACGTTTTAATTACAAATTTACGAATATACTCAACTTACAAAATCTGTATTTATACTTTTCCAAGCAATAGGATTTCCTTCACTTCTCTTGGTAGATCTCACTTTTAGAATGATTTGTCCCTTATATTTAGTTTCTTTGAGGCCCACGGTGTGGTTTGGGTTTACATGGGGCTCAACATGTGGCGCGCAGGTGGGATCCTTTGAACATGGCCTCCACTGAGAACACACTCCACAACGGTGAGGCATCTCCCAGATGGGATGAGCACTGAAAGACACAAATGGACAGGGTAGCTGGAATAGACAGGTACAGGATGTCGGCGTCTCTAGGCCCCAAGGAGAAGGTGCTGGGAGCGACAGGGCATTGTGGGAAGTGCTTTGTATTCATGCCCATCCATGTGAAAGAAACTATATGCATATATATTTGTATGTATATGCAACCAATCTTAAGTTTCAGCCTTCGGCATGTGCTGTGAGTATCACTGTAGCCCCCAGGGCTTCCAAAGTTGAGTAGCCCTGGAGTAGATGGTATTTCCCCCCACAGATTAATATTAAACTGTTATCCCAATATAATGTTAGAGGACATAGTCCTCAAAGAGATTTTCTTTTGGATGAGACAAAAAATTGAGTTTTTTGCTACTTGTGGGCATTGAATATGCTCTTACACTTTTCACAAGAGTAGTGTCTGATTCTAATTCCAGTTGGACAGTTATCTATCTGCCACATTCTCACCCCAGTGTTTCCATTGAACAAGGCTGAAAATATTTGGCATTTATTAAATATATATGCCTTATATTATTTTCATGGGTTCTAGGTGGTTACAGATATGTTTTCTACTTGAACAAATCTTTTCATAGATTCACTATAGTTTGAAGTTAGGGTTATCTAACGGAATAGTAATTCATAATCTCTTGTGGTAGCTCTTGGAGCCCCAATCAAGGCTTGGAGACCCCCCATTATGCTAGGCATAGTACACAGATACTGAATGATGGTCTTTTCCCAAAGAGTTTGCAATCTAATAGTCCTTTTTCCTCCTCTGAAAAACCGTTAACAGATTTGTTATATATCAGTCATATACTACCTGTACTTGTATTGGAATGGGTTACCTGGGGAGGTGTGGAATCTCCATCCCTAGAGGTTTTTAAGTCCTGGCTTGACAAAGCCCTGGCTGGGATGATTTAGTTGGGATTGGTCCTGCCTTGGGCAAGGAGCTGGACTCAATGACCTCCTGAGATCTCTTCCAGCCCTAAGATTCTATGATTCCATACCTGCCCCCTTTTCCATACATTTTTACAAATACTTACTAGTAATAGAGATACTATGTTCAGGGACATCAGTGGCAAAGTTCCCATGTTCTTTAATGGTGCAGGATTATCTCCTAAATCTGTGAGCAAACTCCCTTCAATTGAGATAGTCATGTACAGTGAAACCGTTGTTATCCGGCACTCTATTAATCAGAAAACTTTGTTAACTGGCATTACTGTCAGCAACAATATTGTCACATCTTCAGGCGCATAGGCCTGGCTTGGTTTACCATGAGTGGCTTAACAATTTTTTATTTAAGAAGTACTAATCATCTTTAACTCAAAATAGAAATGTGTGACCAACTGCCACACACTACAAAACTACCAATATTAAAAACTTGAGTTTTACTATTATTGTCCATTGGTTTTTCCTAGGTTGATGGGACTCTCAGATAACTGGAATTTTTAGATAACCAGAATGCCCTAATCCCTGAGCGAGCCGGATAACACAGGTTTTACTGTATGAAATCAATATTTATGCATAGTCTGCTTTTTATCAATAACTATATTATCATAGTTTTTCTGTATTTATTAACCACACATTATTTCAAAGGACTTCAGTAACTCAGCCTTTATACTTGTACTTCTGTTGAATGAGCTTCTTCCCTTTCTAGCTTTCTTCCCTTCCCCCCTCCTCCCCCCAATATCTAAGATTTGTAGAAGCCTGACAAAGGGTAGGTGAAAAGACATGGAGGACCTTTTTCCCATTTCATACCATATTCTTGCATAGTTTACCTCTTTGCTACATGCTTGATTGACTCACTTTTAATCTTCTGTGGTTTTCTCTGCATCTGCCCATTCCCTTTCAACATTCATTTCTACCCTCAGATCATTGTGTGGTTCTTCACAGGGACATTAGTCACTCATTTCCATGACTTTTTCTTCCTTTATGAAAAAATTGTAGCTTGTTGTTCTTTATCTTAATTATAGTAGTTATAAGGACTTGTTTTATACTTGTGGGCTGAATAATTGAGGAATATTAGCAAAAAAGCATCCAGTTATCTCAATGGCTCCTCCTCTGGTTGGTTTCTCTGTTTTTTGAATCAGAAATATTTAAACTGGGAATCTCTTTGGTGAACCGTGTTTATAATCCAGTCAGGGTACGTCTATACAGCAGGTCTAAATCTGTAAGAAGCTATGTCAATTGTGTAGCTTAAGTCAAAATAGCTTATTTCAGCTTGTGGAGTGGTCTACACAATAGGATATCTGAGAAAGAGCACTCTTATTCCAACTTCCCTTACTCCTCATAAAATGTGGGTTACAGGAGTCAGAGTAAGAAGTCCTCCAACTCAAATTATTTTGACATTATGTTGAAATAACTGCTTGTATGTAGAAGGGGACTTTGTTATTTTGGAATAACGTCAGTTATTCTGAATAACACTGTTGTGTAGATGTCAAGTATCAGAGGGGTAGCCGTGTTAGTCTGAATCTGCAAAAGCGACGAGGAGTCCTGTGGCACCTTATAGACTAACTGAAGTGTAGGAGCATAAGCTTTCGTGGGCAAAGACATCTGACGAAGTGGGTCTTTGCCCATGAAAGCTTATGCTCCAACACTTCAGTTAGTCTATAAGGTGCCACAGGACTCCTCGTCGCTGTTGTGTAGATATACCCCCAGTGTCTGGATACTGAATTTTCTCCCTGAATAAACTCCTGTGATTTCAAACTCCCACTGTACCTGGTCAGAAGGTTTTCCTTGTCCACTTGTAATCCAGGAGTGTGTTACAAATTATTAGTGCAGTTTTGATTTTTTTTTTATAATTTCTTAAGTAAATAAGTATTTCAGAGCTACTCACTTCATGATCAAATATATCTCACTGGATCTGTAAATATTTCTGGCATATAATATCAGATATTAAAGAAGAGGAGGTAGATAGCTACCTGTTTGTCCTAGGATTTGGTGTTGATGCTTATCACAGGAGGCTACTGGATCTCCTCCCCCTCCCCCCACATGTCATTGAGCTCCATTGGTGATGTCTTCTAATTCTTCAGGGTCTCTCTTGAGCTGATGGCTACAGAAAATATCCTGTCTGGTTTTCTTCGTTCACAAAACTAGCATACATGTGGCAGTACAGGTTTCTCCACAGTGCTCTGAGAGGTTCTGAAAAAGGGGGTGGGGCATATAAATATGTAGATTGTATAATAGATAGCGTTGCCATCCTACATTGACTTCCACACCTAGTCACCTTCTAGCTTCTGTCATTAGACAACTAACAAGGGTACCAGTTATAGTCAACTGTGGTGGTTTGTAATATGGACACTGTTAAGAGATGCAATGATACCACCAGGTCATTTCTTATAGGCCACTGAGCAGCTGTCAAAAGAAAAAACATTTTGGTCAGTATCAGGCAGGCTCTTGGAAGTAAAATCAAGTAATTCATTACCTGATGAGCAAGCTACTGTCCATTTTGATGGTGGTTCTTTGGCCCAGTTCAGAATGCCCACTTTTTGGAACTTACTCCATTTGAGCATCAAGCTTTTTTAAAAATCTATTTGCTGACAGCTAACAAAGCCTGGCTCTAAACCCTTCCCTTCTTTTGGGTTGGGACAGGGTTTGAAACACAGATCTGAATTTTGTGGATTGGGTCACTTCTTCTAATTAAGCTAATTTTTGATTATTTATTGTGGTGTGTTTAGCTGTCACTTTTTATGTGACAGCTAAATTTATTTGCATCCACGATCCATGATGATTAATTACCTTTTTTAATAGGTCTCACAGCATTTCTATCTTTCTTCAGTTAGGATGTGTCTAGACTACACCTCTCTGTTGACAGAGAGATGTAGATTAGGCACAACGAAATTGCTAATGAAGCCAGGATTTAAATATCCCACACTTCATTAGCATAAACATGGCCACCGCTTTTTTTCTAAATGGAGCTTTTTTGAAAAAACATGTCAGTCTAGACACAAATCTTTCGAGAAATAAAGCCTTTTTCGAATGATCCCTTTTTCCTCATAAAATGAGGTTTACAGAATCTTTTGAAAAAGGTTTTATTTCTCAAAAGATCTGCTTCTAGACTGCCATTTTTTTTGAAAAAACTCCATTTCGAAAAAGAACGGCAGCCATGTTTATGCTAATGAAGCGTGGGATATTTAAATCCTGGCTTTATTAGCAATTTCAACATGCCTAATCTACATCTCTCTGTCGACGGAGAGGTGTAATCTAGGCACACCCTTAGTTTCTCTGACCTCCAGCTATAGACTGCCTTGCAGTCAGGGATGGGTTAAACTGAACTGAATTTGGATCTTCTAAATGTCAGCACCTCCTGAGCTCATCCAACCAGCTCCTCCCCAATGATTCTTCCTCTTAGATTTCTAGATCCCTCTTCTTCACAGACCCTGTGCTTCCAGTTTCTGCCTTCTGTCTTTTGCCTGTAACCTCACTAAACCTCTTTTCCCCCAGACCCTACCAGTAGAAAGGGAGAATTTTACATTTTTGACTATATGATAAAATATTGCAGCTTTTCTATCAAATATTATTTCATCTATTTGCTGCAGTACATTTCTGATGCTTTTATTTTTAGGAATCACGTATTCTGTGACCTACCCACCTGTGCAATATTTGAATCAAAGACGAATTAATTGCATTAATAGTATCATGAGAGCAAATACGAAAATGCAAGGAGCTGCCTAAACAGTCACATCTTCCCTTATGAAAATCAGAAAAGCAAATTCAGTGTAAATGGATACAATGAAAGAAAATCAGGCTCCATCACTAAGAACATTATTGAATTAACAGCTATAAAATATGTAAAGCTGCTTCACTCGTGTAGACTCGGCAGCAGATAACTAAATTCAAACTTCATTACAGTTTCTAATGTACTGTAAAGCTAACAATATTATGATCAGAAAATGTTTTATGATAGGAACGGAAGTCCATTGGGTAGTCAGGTTTTGATTTAGCAAATTAATATTATAGGGCAAATTGAAACCTGTTTTTTTTAAAACAATTATCAGGTTTAATATAAAAATCTAGACTATTTCTGTTCTTTTGATGGCTTCAATGCCATGTATGTCAATCCTTATGCAAGTGAATTTTCAAGTTCTTTAGGTGAACAACCTCTGGTTTCTTTGGTGATGAACTTCGGTTTTAGTTAGTCCTATTTGCTCTGCCATTCCTGCTGTTTTGTAACTGGGCCTAAAAGTGCTTTAAGTGCTTGTGACCGTGGTAATGAATGAAAATATCTTACCAGCACTGGGAGTATTGCATTAGACTGAATAGTCACCTTACTTGTAAAAGCACTATTAGAGAGGGGCAGCTATAAGTAAGGATAACGATTTGTGTCCACTGCTTATTTACTGAAAATTGTAAATGTATTATTTATTGAGAGCTCTCCAGACAGTGCTTGTCAGAATAAAAATGTCAGCTCTAAGCAAAATGTTATAATACATAATAAAAATGCTAGGTACGCACTTTAGAAACCCAACTAATTAGATCTGCTTTTCTTAAAGAAACGACAGTAAAAATCCTCAGTGTTATGTACATTTTAAATGCTGATGTATTCCTTATTTTCTTATACAGTGTTTGGTTTAGATACCTTATCATTATTTAAAAATAATTTTGACAACTTTATAATGTTGCTACGTGAAATACAGAGGCAGTGCCGCTTGGCTGAAGGAGGGAGCTACACAATCAGGCTGCCCGGCTCAGCTAGCAGAGGGAGCATCTGCTCTCACCTCTATACTTTAGTCTGAAAATACAAGATGCCACTTCCTCCATGAGCGATGTTGGCTGGCAGGCTTGTGGAAAACTGCCTCCAGTGTAAACAACATAAAATTATTAAGATTAGTCCTCAGCTGTGCTAATTAACCCCAAACAAATTTTACGTTAAGGAAACCATCTCTGTTCAACATCAGTGTTACTTTTGTTTACGATTAAAAGCCATTAAGCACTGGGTAAAATCAGTTAATTCTTTTTTATGTATTTTTATGAAAACGATATTTTTAAATGTTAGTTCATGATTTGGGGAGATTGTTTCTCCTCCTGAAGCTTACAACATGAAGGCTGTCTTGTTAAAAATATATACAGCCACAGTGTGTCTCCTTATGGATGAGAGGAAATGTGGTTTTGAATTTCTCTCTGTAACAAGGAACAATTTAGTTCAGTATAATAAAACTCAGATCACAGCTTGTTAACGGTATTTGTCTTCTACAGTGCATATCAGCCAAATTCAACCCTATAATAAGAAAGCCTAACTTCATTTACTTTAACAAAGTCATATCCATATACACCTGGATTTGGTTTGTACATCTGTTGATATTACAGTCCTTCACACTGCATGTTGGGCCCGGTCCAGTTCTGCTGAAGGCAACTGGAGTTTTGTTAGCGACTTCAGCAAGAGCAGGATGAAACCCTACATGAGCCCCTCTTATCTCTTTAGTTTACATTCTGGCCTAACCCCTATGTTTTCTCAGCCCCGTGCATATTGTATTACTAGTGAACACCGAATAGGAATCAGAAACAAAAAATGATCTGGTTTTCTGAGGTAATTTTTTCCATGCTGCCTATACATGCTTTGGGTTCTGACGAATCCTTTTCATTTTTGCATGCAGTTAGACAGCTTCCTTCCTTGTGTGCTCGTTGGCATACTGAACTCCAGAACATAACCAAAATCAAATGAATTAATAGACGTGCGTGTCAGAACACTCCCTTTTTTCTTTAATAACATAGCAGAACAGTAGTGAAGAGATATTCATGAAAAGGATAGCATAATTGCTGTGGTTGGTGCACTAGTGTAGGCAAATATTGTATAAACATCCCCAGACAGTTTTGCTAACATACCTCAGGCCTGACCAACAACACCCGTGCTATTCCAGTCTTGGGCTGCTCTTTAACACAGACAGCCAATTGTGCAAAGCCATGCCAAAATGTCCTGTTCTGCAGCATAACATTCTGGAACTTATTAAATAACTGTTGTCTTTTATTAATCAGAACATATTTTAAGTTATATTTGGTTAGAGACCAAGAAGTGTCTGGGCCTTCTGCCCTATCCATAAACAGCTATTTGCTTTCTTCTTTTTTGTTCTTCTACTTATCATTAATGCATTGGAGTGAAAATAATAAAGGCAGCTTTTACATGACTATTACTGCTGTACTTTGAAGTGCAATTATAATGCATTTTTATCAGATTAAATTCCTCAGTCACCTGCTGTTTATATGAAATTCTCAGCTGATTTGATGAGACTTTGTATCACTCTCTGAGCTATGGGCATCATCTTTACCTCACTTAGAGTATCATTGAACTTGTTCACTCTTTTGCACTTTATCCATTTGAAAATGATACAAACAAGTTGACAATTTCATCATCTTGCTGAATGCTACAAGGTAGAGTCTCCGAAGACACTGAAGGCAACTGGAGTTTTGTTAGTGACTTCAGCGACACTTGAAAACTTCATATATGTCATCTCTTTGATGCAAATTCCTGCTGTCATTTATAACCACATTGTATTTATTAAGGGTGCCCATGAAGGCAGAATTTTGTTCTTTAAATGTGTCTTTGAATGTTACCTGGTTGTCTGATGCTTAAAATGTGACTGGATCCTAGTAGAGGTATTATCACTTCCTCTCCTATCTGAAATATGTAACAACAAGGTTGCCATTAAATATTTACAATGAAACAAAAGCTAACACAAAGGGCAGAGGTTTGATAAAGTGTCAAAAGAGCTTGCTAGTGAAAACCAGAGACTCTGGGCCAAATTCATTCATGGCGTGACTCTATTAACTGAGTTACTTCAAGAATAATGTTACCACAACCTCTATACATTTGCATCATTGTTTTTATATTTTATAGAAGATTTTGAATGGCCCAGAATGAATGTTAAAAATCTATCACCTGACTGCTCCCTATTATAAGATTTCTTTATGTTAGGTTCTCAGGTTCCTTTATGAACTGTTTCTGTTTTTATCTATGTAAATTTGTTTGTTGCAGCTTTATTAATAGGTTTTGATATATCTTTAATTAGCTAGTTAATTAATAATTCACTTGGAACATTTGTTTCTGCATGTTTAGTGTATCTCTTGTTCCTATGGTATAATGTCTAGATAAGATTATCTTATCTACTGCACTGCATTGCCTAAATACCATTTCATAAAACAAATTACTGTAAGATATGCAACTTCAGACATCAAATTTATAGTTAATGAACAAAAAAAGACAGTATAACAAACATTTCTATTTAATAATTTTTTCACTTTTCTATGTCTCTGTTAATCTGTACTGTATTAGCAAATTTAGCCAGTACTAGATCAGTAGTAAAATGTGCTGAAAACATTTTTTTAATTCAGTTTAAGTTGATTATCACCAACTCAGAAAGAAACCAGGGAGCTGGAAAGCGCTGCATTATTATAATGCAGAATAGTGGCAGGATTTTACTTGTATTAAGACTAAGATTTGTAACCTATAGTAGTCCAGGTTTTCTCTGTGTGTATTTTGCTGCTAAATCATTTTTTATTTATTTTTATTTTTTACAAAAAGCCAAAAAGAGACTATAGGATTTGAAACACAGTGACCCTGAAATGATGGGAAAATGGCCAAGGTGTGTCAGCTAATTTCTGACCTTGCTTTATGAGTTCTGCTGTTCCTTATTCCCCTTGTCAGTCTGTGAATCCCTGAGGCTGTACAAACTGGCCTAACATCACTCAACTCCAGTTTTATATCCTCTCTTAATAATGTTGAGTCTATTCTGTCCAGCTTTGATTCAGACAACCTGCTTGTCTTGAAAAAGTGATATATTTAATCAGTGGCTCTGTCTCCAGCATGGCTCCCACTGCGTGAGACTAGAGCCAAAGAGTAGTGCAGTGGCCTGTCACTTCTGTTTGAATAGGTAATGTGGAGCCGTTCAGCCGAAGAGACAGGCGCTGGAACTGCTTGTTAGGACACATGATCAAAAGCCACTCTCTGCTTTCTGCCAATCAAGCCTCATGTCGCCTTGTGGGGCAGACATTAAATAGATTTTTCTGCCGTACACTGTGGGCACTTAGCCAGTTTGACATGTGAACTGTTACAAAAGATATCAGAGTTTCCACTGCTTGCTGACTGCTTTTAAATATTACCAAGCGCTTACTGTCCAAACGAGAATATTTTAAATACTGTATTATGATACATTTCCAGCAGCATTACTCAGTCTCCTTCATGCTCCAAACAGTTTATAGATGTTTTTGGAAGCAAAACCAGAAGTTGGTTTTCTGAAAAAAAAAAAAAAAACCCAACCAAAAATAAAAACTGTTGAACAACTGTATGACAAATAGATTTGAACAAGATGATTATTGTCTGAGAATTATGGTGAGTTGTCTGTTTTCAATGTTTTGCTTTTGAATATTGTTTCTATTTTTTGTTTGCTGTTTTAACATTATTTCATTAGATTTTCCTAGTTGAGCTCATAGCAATGTTTTTTGTTCATATATTTGTATCTAGGGATATTAAAATGGGTTTATTTTGTAAATTAAGTAGATTTTATTTATTGTGTTTTTTGGCTGGTGGTGCAAATCATGGCACTCTAAAATGGTTCAGTAGTTGTATTTATTTACGCTTTCCCCTGGTCCCCCCCCACCTCAGATCCTTGTATATTACCCTTCATAGCCACCTCAGCTCCTGTGCCCATGGCAACAACACAGTGGTGGAGGTTAACAAAGATGACATTTAGGCTTTCCCTAAGTAATGAATATTCTTCTGTAACTTACAGGCCCACTAAATATATCCCATTTTGGGGGGTTCCGAACACACAGATAACTGCATTTAATAGTGTATTTGATATCTGGATATTGAAATACTTACTATTTATTCATTGCTTGCTGATCCTGATCTAATAATCATTTTTCAAGGAATAAAACATTTTCACCAAAACATGCCATGGCAATCTAGTGGAACTCATTTAAACAGTGAGCTACACATAAACAGCTGCTCCTTCAATAAGCCATTCTTTATAATACCCTTATTACCTTCTAGTGTCTCAAATTCTGATTAGTCAACAGTGCTGATTACTACATGGCATTCCATTGCCCATCTTCCTTCTGCTCAGCTGCTCATGTCTTAGCTGTTATGTGATTACAACACAACTTGTGCATTGTTTCTCCAAGTTGCTCTCCATACTGTATATCTTAAAAAGCTCTGAGTAGACCGACAACTTTATACTGAACTACTGCAAAATGATTTCTGTGACACTTTGTGCCTGGGATTATGTATGACAGTGAAACTATCGTGTTCTTCACAGTGTTTGTATTTTACTACTTTGTGGTAAGGATGGCCAACGTTTCTTAGCTTTGCAATGAGGAGAATCTGTAAATGTATTCCAGTTAATCGAACTTTAGTAAATAGTGGTTAAATACTGCAACATTTGGTGTATGGCCCAAGAGGAAAGACTTAGGATATAATTTGCAAAAGAACTCAACATTGGCCTGTCTCTGCTCTCATTAAAGTCAGGGTGGGCAGACATAGATAGGGGCAGCGTTAGGCCAACGTGACACTGAGTGCTTTTGAATGCCCCTTCCCCCTTAAATAATAGGAGCAAATAAATGGAAAGATGTGTGCTTGAGAATGGAATTGAACACACCAGAAATTGCATAAAATGAAAGAGATCACATTTGGATCAATAATCCTGGGACCATGATTTTTAGGTCTAGGCAGCGTGTACAGCAGGCCATTAAATGATACAGTAGCCTTGTTTAGTTGAGCGATGCATAGAATTGTGATGAGGAAAACATTCTTAAAGTGGTTATAAGCCCTCAGATTCCCATGCTATAGGTCTTTAGAATCTAGTCCTACTGAGTAGGAAATGCTGACACACCAGAAATACAACCCCATTAAAGGCCCTAAATCTGTCATTGTGCTCCGAAGCCTGTTCTGAAAATAGCAAAGCTCTTTTTGTAAATTAAAATTGGTGTGAATGGGAACAGATGTTGGCATGCTTTACTTTATCTGCAGGGATCCCAGTTAAGGGGGAGGAGAGGTCAGCAAGGTTAGATGGTAGGAATTATGGCAAATGTGCAAAGGACAAGATAGCCTGCTAGAGAGATTGTGTTGGATTTTGTGTAGGGGTATAACAAAATGTAGTGGTTACTTTTGATAGCTGAATTGATATCCTCTATGCAGAAGGAAGTCTGATTGTGTAACATGTTTAGTTCCACATTAAGATTATATCTTTATATTCAAGGAGAGAGATACACTCTCTCTGGGTTTTTTTTTTAAATCACTCTCGTAAGGGGGAGATTCTGAATGACTTGAATTCTTCTCACTTCAGTGGGAACTGATCTTACAGTCACATATGAAGTGAACAATACCATCTAGGATCAGACCTTATGTAATCTGCACTGAAATGGGCATTTGGTATAGTTTCAACATCACTTTTTAATATTTTGGGTGAACTGTCATGTTGCATCAAAGCCATTATAAACTTTTAATACTTTTTAAATAAAATCCTCTAAAAAAATAAGGTAAAGTAGTTTATGTTTTAATGTGTACAATTTATCAAATAGATTCTGTAGTCAATTTAAATAAGTCTTGTTGAAGTTTCTTTCTTCATTTGGGAAAAAAAAAGCATAGAATGAATTTATTTATAAGAACCTTAACAGTTTCCCTCAATTCCTTTTACATTTTAGATTACCTTATAATTTTCTAAATCTTCATGAACAATAATGATCAATTTTGTCAGTATTATTCACACCTTTTATTAATTTAACATAGATGAATAAATGTGAATGTTGTGAAGAGTTGATTGGGAATAGTTTTTAAATCTGACAGTTAGATTACAGGGTACCTACGAAAAATGGCTCTTTCACTAGGTACCTAGTAATTTAATTCTTGTTTGAAATTATTATAATTTATTACAGTGTGTGGGTCCTAATGAATGTCTACTATTAAATGAAAAGGAGAAATTGAAATTATGGATTTTTTTAACTTGTATCTTAAAAATCCTCTTAAACAATTCAGCAGATATTAATAAGCAATGTAGTTTTCTTTTCATTTTCGATGAGCCACAAACAGAAACATTTTTGTCAGTACATAATGATGTTGAAGTAATGCTGCTGCTGAATCCTATGTAGAGATGATGGAAGGCAGTTTTAAAATAGAATGAAAGCCGTGTTAACTATTAAAAATATGAAAAAAATTCTGTCCTGTCCTGCCATTTAGGGCCCCAAACAGCAGCCTTACTCAGGCAAAACTTCAAATGATTCAGTGTAAGTTTTGTCTAAGTAAGAAATGCAGGTGTGTATCCTCAATATGTTAAATTTATAGCAGTGTCAGTTCAGATTTTTTGTTCACATCATCTGTTGACAAAGTGTTGGAAAATGGGCAGGAGTGGATTGGAATTTTGCCTAAAATCATGTTTTACCCCTTTCATTTTTAAAAAAAGGAGGAACGGCCAGTCCATTTGATCTACATGGTGGGCAAGTGTAGAGTAGATAGACCCAACTTTTTTCCCTCAGTCCCATGATTACAGCTAAATGAAAGAGAAGAATATACTTACTTAAGTATATTATCTAGTAATGTAGTACAATTTGAACAGACCATAGAATATTAGGAGGAAGGAATGTTTCCAAATGAACATTTAAGATGGAGTATGCTGAAATTGTACATAAATAATAGAACATAAAGTACAAGATAACAATGATGGAGAAATGTTCATTACAAAATTCCTAGTGCCTGGTTCTCTACTCCATTACACCAGTTTTGTGCCAGCGTAACTCAATTAAAACACTCCACTGATAGGGTTACACTGGCATGACACTCATGTAATGGAGGGAGGAATCAAGCCTTGAGTTTTGCTTATGGTATATTGTATCTTTTCTGCTTCAAACATTGCAGTCAGGTTTATATGATATAAATCTTTGATGAGTGTGTGGAGGTTAGAAATTTTGATCAGAGTCTCCTCATAGTTACACGGATTTAAAACCCTATTGCTGCGTCTAGATTGGCATGATTTTGGGGAAATACTTTTAACGGAAAAGTTTTTCTGTTAAAAGTATTTCTGCAAAAAAGCGTCTAGATTGGCATGGATGCTTTTGCGCAAAAAGTGCTTTTGCGCAAAAGCATCCGTGCCAAGTGTAGATGCGCTTTTGCGCAAGAAAGCTCCGATGGCCATTTTAGCCATCGGGCTTTCTTGCGCAAAAAATTAAGGTGCCTGTCTACATTGGCCCTCTTGCGCAAGTATTCTTGTGCAAGAGGGCTTATCCCTGAGCAGGAGCATCAAAGTATTTGCGCAAGAAGCACTGAATTTTTACATTAGAACATCAGTGCTCTTGCGCAAATTCAAGCGGCCAGTGTAGACAGCTGGCAAGTTTTTGCGCAAAATCTTGCCAGTCTAGATGCACCCTATCAGTTGCAGTCAGTGGTATTTCTCTGGATTTTAAATTGATGTAACGGAGTACAATTTGACCTATCTAAACAGTTTTGTGGCTCTTACTGCAGAAGTCTTAAGTCATGAAAACATGAGCCAGTATCTCTGCAAGCCAAAAACATCTATTTCCAGGCTGAGTAAGACATTGTAGTTGGCTGCCTTTTCATGACTGTAATCTATAAGTGTCAACCAACATGCTTGTCATCCTTAATGAAGTAAATTAAATGTGAATGGTAAAACATTACTTTGGTTACCTGTTGCTGTCTTGCAGCTGGTAGATGGAGTCTCAGTTGGGTGTTCCATTCTGAGGTAGCACTGCATGCCTTCATCCTTTGAGTTGCATGTGTCTTTCTCACATGGTAAGAATGTGTTGGATATTATTCCACTGCATGCTTCCTGATGCCTTGCCGAAAGATGGTTGCAGTCAGTACCATGGCAACTGTTTTTAAGTGGGTGTGATTTGGCACCATCAATAATCCTTGCATTCTTATGAAATAATTTTTTTTTCTAAGTTTATGGAAGTAAAAAGTGAAAGCCATTATTTTCAAAAGTAGTCAGTGACTTTGGATATCTGCATTTTTAGCAGTCAAAGAGGGCAAGGCACCGAAAATCACTGGCTACAATTGAAAATGTTGTCCTTATAGTACGTGCAGAACAAAGCTTGTTGTGTTACATTCTTTGTTGTAGTTCCTATTCATACAGTTGTAATGATCCTGCATTATTGGCTGTAGGAGCTGGTTCTTAAACATTTGGGTGTTTTTGAAGCTTCTACACATACCAAATCAGTTAATGAAAAAGAAAAAAAAGAAACCGTGGAAAGAAAACATGCTATAATGTTGGTCAAAGAGCAAAAATGCAATTTTTAAAAATACTGTGTATTTTTTTTTTTGAAATTGCATGTTGCTCGCATAACAAACAATTTTCCTTTGCAGAATTTCTTAGACAAATTCTCACTATGGCAATTGTATATGTAACCTTTGAAATATGTTTGTTACTTAAAAAGAAAATACCACAGTTCTATTGGACCGGGGCTTTCTGGTCCTCACATGAACCTTAAATGAGAGATTGAAATATGTTTGGTCTAACTTCATTTCATCTAAATGAGATGCGATTAAAAGGTTTAAACAGTTTTAAAATTATATTCACATTAGTGCAATCTGTGAGCTTTAATACTAAGCTGCCTTGTTGGTTGCTTCAATATTGTAACAAACCAGCCAGGCTGAGTTAAAACTGTACAAAATTGCAGTATTAAGCTTATTTGTTTCTTCCTCAGTCACAGAGTTACCTAGCAAAAGTTCAATTTGCTATTTAGATAGTAGCTGTACTTCTTAGAAATGACCTTGTGAGGTACAGAAGCATGGCACAGTGGCACTTTCCAGCTGTACACATGGTATCCGTCGGGGTACAATCATGCTCAGTCCCAGCACCGCAGGCTTGGACATATGTTGAGTTTTATTTCTTTCTTCTGACATTAATCCTATTCACCAGCTGTTCTGCCAGCTGCCATTCTTCAGCTTGGAGATTACATTTTTGGGGATACCAACAAAGGTCTAGTTGACCAGTGTTCTCCCCATTAATTTTAGAAATGATTAGATTTTGGGTTAGGATTACTCAGCCTTTTCCCCTGCCTATGTCTGTAGTCGTCTTGGATTTTAATTTGATTTATGATCATTTTCAATACATTGTAGATAAGCCCTTAAAAGAGCTCTAATTTCCAGGGTTCTAGTAAATCGATGTTCATAAAAAAGGGCTGCAGTTTATATTTTGAAAGTTGTAATTCGTGTTACGTACACTTCTATGTAAACAAAATTAATTTGTGACAAATTTTTCTGATAAAATCATATTTGAATCAAAGATCTTTTCATTCAATATTTTCACATTTACATGTATTGATGTTAAGATACAGTTTATAAGATATGGTCTCACTAATATAGTTTGAACTGGCTATTAAATCTCTGTTACACACAGAACATATACTAATAAGTAATATAGATTTCTCACTTCACATTCCAGATGATCTATCCATAAGCAGGATGTTAAACATCTGTAGTTTAAGCCTTCTGGGACTAACACATTTATTAATGCTGGAAAGAAATGTGGCCTGAACAATAAGGTTACAGACCATGTGGTAAAGAAACAGCCCCAATACCTTCAAGTCAGCATATACAGGGCATTATGCCTCAATTCTAATACTGTAATAAAAGAACAGTAAGAAACTTAAACTGCAATCGTGTATAGAATATATTTATTGTATTCATATAAGTAAAGACACAAAATTCCATACTCAGCATACTTATTTCAGCTGATGATTTAAAGATTTCTGTAGCACATTCTTCATGATTGAGTTAAATGGGCTATTAGCTTATATAAGACTAAATTGCAATGGTAAACATTTGTTACAGAGTAAGTTAATAAGAACTTGAAATTCTGCATTTCTTTGTACTTTCAGTGATATGCACAGATCACATAAAGGATAAGGAAGGAACCTCAAATTAAGCCACACCTTAGGGCAACAGCAGTCACAACTAATAATAACTACCCACTTTGTTTCCTTGTTTCTGTTTCTTTTTTGGAGAATTAAGAAAAAGTTCAGTTTAATAACATTATGGCTATTATAGTCTTCATGCTTGATGTATATACAAACATGAGTTTTTGTCAACGCATATCATCATCCAGAGTCAAAAACATTTTTGGGGAATAAAAACAACATCCCTTGGAAAAAAAAATTCCTAATGAGAAGTTCCAGGCTCACCAGTAGTAACCCCCTTTACTAAATATGGCCATTCTATTTATAGAAATATTCATATTTTCATTGGTGGCCAAAGCACTGCTTATAGGAAAACCTACAGGTGACTAATAGGAGTTGCTCACTAAGTGGAATAATGAATAGTATTAGGTGTCAATTAAATCAAGCTTCCCCGAGGTGCAGGTGCTCCACAATGTACTGACACATTTCAAGTAGCAGCGCCACTTCACCCATGCATATGAACAAGCACATTTGCATATTAAAAAGCTGAAAATTATTTAACTGAAGCAAAAGTCTTTTAGAGATGATGGAGGTTATTAAAACTGTTGACAAGAAAGAAGGTAATTGCCTGAAAATGAGAGATGACATTCTGCTATACACAGGGAACGTTGTTTTTGTTGTATTGTGCAGCAGTGCCTGGGTGTATAACCTATTACATTGAGATTGCTCCTATGCAATTAGACCCTTTTTGTCCTCACTTCAATAAGGCTATGATTATGAAGGATTGAAGAACACTTGGCATATTGAATGTCTGTTGTTTTTATAACTTCGTCAGAAATGACAAAACACGTTTTGTGTCCTGTTTTTTCTTTGTAGGCTTATTGATTCTGTGATTATAATATTCATAAAAGACAATGTGTTCATGGTTGAACACTCTGTCATTTATACAGGTTTTATTTTTTTATTTTTTTAAGCATGGTACTTCTTTGAATGCTAAGGTGTTAGTCACCAAAATGGGCAGATAGAAAGTTTAAAAAATGATTAGGTAGGAAGTTAGGCACTCAACTAATTCCAAATATTTCTAAAAGTTTTTGTCCAGAACAATTCATCAATTTAAAGTTGATATACTTTTTATCTCTGAGCAATGGTTATGTTTCTGCATGTTTTCTTTGTCTTCTCTTTCATAGCTATGCTCTACAGACATGTTTTCAATTATACCTCGTGAGTAGTACAAACAATGCTTCTCATGTAACAGCCACAAGTGAGAAACTTCAATAACATCCGAGGCCAAGAAGCAGGAAAACAGTGGGAATTCATGTTTAATAAAGCTCCTTGATAAAGACACGCCCTCAATCAGCGGTTCTGAAATTGAGGGTCATGCTGAAGCCCTTGAGATTCATTTTGCCCAAGTCGGTGAGGCTTGAGCTTTGCCCCTGCCCTTGAGGCAGTGGGGCTTGGGTGGGCTGAGGCCTCGGTTCCCCCTCCTGGGGCTGTGATGTAAATTTTGGTGTTAGAAGGAGGTTGTGGTGCAATGGATTTTGAGAAATCCTGCCCTAGGTAATGTTGTACAGAGCTTACCACCTACATGGTCGCTTGAGATGGGATTGGCAAAACTGCCTAGGGAACTTGGACCCTCATTCCTTTTAAATTAATAAGAATGGTGTACTAAAACCCCCTCTGCTGCTTTGAAAATACCAGGCTATAGACCCACTATTTGCTACATTTTGTTTTTGTTTGCTTTAGACCGAGTGGGTTGGCTGGTAGTTGGTAGCATAGGATTCTAATCCCAACTCTGTCTATGTAGTGTTATGACTTTGGAAAAATCTGTTAACCTCTCTGCTTCAGCCATGCCATCTATAGAATGGCAACTGAGATGCTTAACCTGTGAGCGCGTACAAACTTGTGTGTGGAAAGTCAGCCCTAATGGTTAGTCAAGAGCCAGTGTCAATGTCGAGTAAGGCATTTAGATTGAAGCAGGACAGCAGGAACTGGGAGCAGTTGGGGTTTTAGATAAGGAACTGGCAGGAAGGCTTTGCTCAGAAATGAGGCAAGTAGAAAGGGTCTGTAGTTGCAGTCAGCCAGGGATTCATCTACAACTTCCTGTGCCTCTTCCTGGGATAAGTAGTCCCAGCCAATCCATGGGGTTCGACCTCTCCATTAATTGGGAACTACACGAAGGGGGTCCTTTGTGAACTAGCACTTCACTAGCCCTCTTCTCTACTGGTTCTCTTGAGCTGCTGGGTGTTGCTCACAGTCTGAGCAATGCCTAGGGACCCACGGTTTGAGGCCTGTGAGCCCTGACAGAGCAGTGCTTTGTGGATGACTTTTTTTTATTTGTGTGGTATTTTTAACAATAAGGCTTTATGCACTTTAGTTTCCAGTTCCATTGAGGTAAATATGACATGTAAAACCCTTGGCTCTCCAAAGCAGTTTTAAGCCCATTAAATCACAACACATTGTACTGCCATAAATTATTTATTATTATTTAATTGGCATACTCCAAATATGCAAACATAAATAATTGGGATAGAGGATTCAAACACAAATAAAAGTGTGTCATCTCTTAGCATTGAAAATCATTTCAAGCATCTTTCATGTGAAGACCTCCTCATGTACTTCTGCATTTTAATCTTTGTTTCCTTTCGCTGTGCGTGCATGATGGGATCCACTGAGTGCCATATACATTTTATCTGACTTCTGTAAAAACCTATATTTATCACAAGTTCTAACAGGCCTGGAAGTATCTTCAGTAACTTACCTAGAACACAAATCACAGTAGTGATGCTTATGTTATAGGGCCTAATCCTGCAATTCTCATTTGGCTAATACGATACTCAATAGAAAATAACAGTAATATTAAAGAGGTTAACCTCAACAGCATTTTAAGTTTTCCATAATGGGCCAGAATTTCAGAAACGTTCAGCATCCAATGCTTCCACTTGGTCTTAATGCTGAGCATGTCTGAAAAGACTGGTCACTTCATTCTAATGCCTGAATAAGAGCTGGGTTCTTTTGAAAATCCAGCTCAACTATGGATGCTGAGCATGTTTAAAAATCAGGCCCACTGTGATAATAGTTATATGCCCCATTTTGAGTCTTTGTTTTTGGTAAATGAAGTGAGAGAGAGAGAGAGATGTTGGCAGTATCACCTTTTTCATAAGTTGTCAAACAATTCAGTTTTAGTAAGACATTCCTTTCTCCACTTGAAGTTCTAAAAACATGTATTCTGTCCATGTGGATTTGATTCTGATTCAAAAGATAGTAGTGGCTGGTGCAGGATTTGGGGTCACATACAACAATAAATATTTCATTGCATCTGCAACTTATCTTTTCAAACAAGGAAAATACCTATCTCTGTGTGTGCTCAAGCTGGTGGATCACTTATTGATTGTGTAAGCATAAAGAACTCACAGTATAATGGAATGAGCTGTAGGAAATTTCAAACACAATAGTGCAAATGTTCTAATTATATATGAAGTTAGGAAGGTTTCTAAGCCAAAAAGAAAAAATAAGACGGATGTTGTTATGGTCTGAGCAATAACGTTTGGTAGGCCTTGTGCAGAAATCATTATAGAAAACTTCTTAAACTAAAACTAACCTAATAGATTTTAGCAGAACATAAATCAGTTCTAATGCTATAGAAAATTAATGTTTTCTGAAATAAATCTTGGTTTAACCAACACACATTTGGCTTCTACCAAAACAATCAGAGTTTTTTTTCTAAAATGTCATTAGTAAAACAGATCATATGTTTCTGCTTTAGTGTTCATTGACATTAACTATACTGATTTACTAGTTTGAAACCATTAGTTGGGTCCCTCAGATCCATTTGATTTAACCTTAGAAGTAAGTTGAAATATTTTCTATTGTATTTTTAAAACAACTGTTTAAAGGTGTGTTCATTTTTGTGTGTCTAAGAGGAAAAAAATTATACAGGGGAACCCTCAGTATTTCACGTATAGGGGAAGTCCTGTGCAGTACGGCATAGAGAGAATGAAAGTAATAGCAATTCTACTCCAAGTCTTGTAAAGCTATTAGGAGGTGGTGAGGGGAGAGATGAGGAGGCGGCCGAGAAAAAAAAAAAGTGACATTATCCTAAACTCTCAGATTCCTCTTTTTGCAACCACTGTAAAGTCAGAACTCTGTTGGTTTAGGGGTAAGTGGCCAACTCTGAGGGTAATCGCTGTCCACCAGCTATCTCTTGGAACCTCCACAGGAAATTCCTGTGGAGATGTAATTAATTGGTACTCATTCTAGGCTCAACTCCAACTTTGGGCTTTTAAATTCCAGAAAACTGAGTAGAGGGCAAACTTTGGTGGGAATCCAGTAGTAGAATGGATCTTTCATGAGCTGCCATGTCAGAGAGAGAGGGATTTTAGGGGAACAGTATGGAGGGACCGGCTGGCAACAGAGTTTCTAAATTCTGAGGGATTTTCTTGAAGATTGTGGGACATCTGTGGAGCCCTGCAAGGATACAAAAATTGTATTTTTATCTGTATCTATATCCACCAAAATGAGTAGTGTCTATTTGCACTGACATCTGCAGATGCAGACACCCGCAAATATCTACAAATTTGAGGGTTCTAGATACAAAATTAAATCTATAAAATCGTGACTGGTGTGGAAAAAGTACATAAGGAAAAGTTATTTACGTATTCCCACAATATAAAAACTAGGAGTGATCAAATGAAATTAATAGGTAGCAGGTTTAAAAAAAAACAAAACAAAAGAAAGGTTTTCATCATTTAGCACACAGTCAATCTCTGGAACTCCTTGCTAGAGGATGTGCTGAAGTCTAGGACTTTAACAGGGTTCAAAAAAGAGCTAGATAGATTCATGGAACTTAGATCCATCAGTGGCTATTAGCCAGGATGGGTAGGAATGGTGTTCCTAGCCTCTGTTTGTCTGGAAATGGGTGACAGGGAGGATTACTTGTTGCGTTCCTTCCCTCTGGGGCATTTGGTACTGTCCACTGTCAACAGACAGGATACTGGGCTCAATGAACCCTTGGTCTGGCCCAATATGGCAGTTTTTATGTTCTTATAAAATCTGTATGCATAATTTGTACCTGCATCTGCAAAAATGAGCTTTGGATATCTGAATCCACATCAGTGGATGTGGATACCCGTGGATATAAAGCAGATATGTGCGGAGCGCTAGACATCTGTGTGGCGGGACACCTGTGCATCTCTTTGAGTGAGGAGATAATGTGACAAGTTCACAGGTTAGCTTTCTCTTCCTATGGATTTTTTCTGGAGGAGGTGATGTTGAGCCTCTACTATCTTCTTTAGAACTCTGTGCATGCGTGAACATAGTTTTCAAGGAATTTTCAACAGTTATCACTCATTCAATTGCCTCACTGGAAACACCTTGGGCTTTATTCTCAATTGAAGTCATTTGAAAGCTCTGGATGCTCAGTAGCTCTGAAACCAAGGTGTAGGTTGTCTCAAGCTCTAGGCATCCAAAATCATTTTCCATTTTTGAAACTTTGACTGGGAGCCTCAAGCCCCCACCCTTTCTCACCTCCCTTAAAGGTTGCTTTCCTCTAAATCTCTTTCCAACCCATTTGATCCAACAACCATATCCCTTCCATACCAAGTTCCTGCACTGGACATCTGCCATGAGTTCTATATACTGTATTGTGTTGCTCATTATAACCAAGGTTCCCTCTAAGCTGAGTGGTAGCATGGCCTTGCAGCTGTTTAATGAGCCCTGCCCAGGGGCTGAGAGCTGCCACGAAGGGAGCTGCCTGGCTGAGGGAGGAGCACTTTTCCCTCAGCTACAGCAGCAGCTACCTGCTGAAGACAGAGCAGTGAGTGTCTCTCAGCTGGTATTTTCCCTGTTCCTCCCTTAGGTCCCAGACCCGCTGAAGGGAAGGCCAAGAAATCCACCCCGCCTCAGCCACTTTGCCATTGAGGGAAAAATTCCTTTCCAGTTGCTAAGGAAAAAGGAGCAAGTAGCGTAATGCCCAGTCCTTTTTCAGATTTCATGGGTGGGTATATGCTGACAACCCAATTCAGATGAAAAGGGGTTGGTGTGGGGCACGTGGGGTATAAATACTGCCACCCACTTCTGGTCAGCAGGAACTGGAATGTTTTCTGCTGCCCCCAAACTGGTTCAGCTGCTTTCTGCTCCTTTTAAATACATTTTTCTCTTTTCTCCCCCCACCCGTCCCCCCTGTGCTATCAGTTACACAGGAAGGCCTTAAAAGTGCAACAACCCAGTTTCTTCTGGCCACCCGGACAAGTATCCACCACATATAGTTGCAATGAGCTCATTATGAGATATCGCCTTAGTCGTTCTCTTGGATAGCCTAAATCCATTTTCCTGGAAGTTTTTGATGGCTCTTCAGTAAAGTAGAGACTGTGCTCTATACAACAAACTGTAGGTGGTGCAGATAATATTCATCTAACATCCTACCATTTACAATTGATCTGATTCTCTTCATAAATACAGAAAAAAGAAAACTGTTCATCTTTAATTTGACTAAAGCTATTTTTCTTTATTAAATCCTTTTTAAAGTCACAACTTAACAATGAACTCTATCACTTTCATTTATAATATTTGGAATCATTATTTTGCTTGGTAATATTAGCAACTCTGCTAATAAAACCTATAAATAGTGCAGAATAAGAGAAAAATATTCTCCTTTCTGACTGCGATAGGATGCTATAATTTCACTCAGCTCTTTAATCTGGTTTCAGGAATGGTTGAAGTCTTATTGTTACTGAGTTTTCATGGAGCTAAGAGGTTGTAAGTTTTATTGATGCAAAATGTCTTTATTTCAGATGGATTTAATATAGGAAAAAGTGGATTAATGAAGCTTCTAAATTAAGGGTACTGTATATACCAAATTGCTTCTTAAATCATTTGCATATGTATGTGTGTGTAGAGCAAATGCCATTATTGTTATCACATTTAGTTATCAATTTTTGAAATTTCAAAGATCTGATGTATGTGGCTATTGCAAAAACAGTGCAAATGCAGTACACAAACTCAGAGCCAGTAATAACATTTTCTGTTACTTAAAAGCATGGACTATAGATGGGAACTTGTGCAACATAGAGAGACAACAGACATAATTTTGAATGAAACTTGTAGCCATTATCACTACTAATGTCACTGAATATTTCTTTTGAAACAGTAGTGCAATACTAGTGTAGATAATTAGGTAAATTATTTGTCCTGTGATAAAGTGCATAGTATTTGGGTATTATTTATTCTATGCATCTTACTGTGCTATATCCAATATGAAAAAATATTTGATTTGGTTGAAATAAAACAAAAACACTTCTTGAGACTCAAATCCTCAGCTAGTATGAATCAGAAAAAATCCTGTGGGTCTATGCCTATTTATACGAGTTGAAGATTGTCCTAAGTGTTTTCAAACACTTTTGTTCTTCTCATCTTTGTGTGTGTCAGTTCATGGTATGGTCCAAAGTAAAAGGGAAAAGACTAAGGCCAGGTCCACTTTAAGGGACAAGTTTAAATTAAGAAACACAACTCCAGCTATGTTAATTACGTACCTTGATTTGAAATTTGGCACTTTCCCAATAGAAGAAGGTCGATGGGAGAAATGCTCCTGTTGACTTCCCTGGCTTCTCTCAAGGAGTAGGAGTACCGGGGCCAATGGGGACGCCTTCAGCATTCGATTTAGTGGGTCCTTACTAGACTCTCTAAATCAAATGCCAGAAGATCGACCTCTGCAGCATCGTTCTGCCAGTAAGTATAGATGTGGCCTTATATTCTGAATACTATTATAATATCATACCTGTAGCTAAATCATACTTCTATTGAATAATCCCATTGAAATGAGTTTTAATAATTGTTTAATGATGGGTTGTTCCACAAGAGCCAAAGGATGGGTTTACTTTTATGAGAAAGGTGAGGAAGATTTGTCACTCTGCCATTCCTTCAAATGAGGCAGAAATGATATTCCATTCTTTTCTCAGAAACATCTTAAATGAGCTGTCCTTGGGATAATTAATTGTTCCACCTTTCAAGCAAGAATATTTGGTGCAGTTCTTTCCCATCTTACATAATCATTTATTCCCCATTATAAAATTATTGTTGGAATAAGCATAATAACTTTATATTGTTATTTTAAACTTATTTTATTACATGGTATGTCCAATTCATTTTAAAAAAACCCACAGTTTGCCAAGTTTTACTGTTTATGAAATATTCATAGATAATTGAAATTGCCTGTTTCTTGCATGTATCCTATTCAAGCCATCTGCTACCTGAAATTTAGTTTGGATATTTGCCATGCAGCCAATAGCATGTACATGTACCAAAATCCTTTTAATTTTTATTTCTTAATTTAACCACAATATTTTGCATTTTATATATAGCATTCATTTAACTATAATGTTGATTAATACAATGTATGACAGATTATCTTATGCTACTTCGTGACGTGTCAAAACTAGATTAATTTCATTCAGATTAATACAGCTGGGTTATGAGCTTCTCATTCATATCAAATATTGAGAGACTGACTATAATGACAATAAAAAGTAAATACTGTTATTGCACTGTTCAGATGAAGAGTTTTGAGACATGGAAAGTTTTGAGTTGTATTTTTCAAAGGCACTAAGCATTCTTGCTCTCCACTGACTTTTTAAGGAGAGTTCTGGGTGGTCAGAATCTCTGCAAATCAAGCCCCGTGACTTGTCCAAAGTCACATGGGGATATAACCCCGAACTTTTCCCTCCCTCTCCATGCCCATTTGCCAAGGACCATTGAAAGTAGCCTTCTTTGGCTGGCCATCGTTAGGCACCCAGGAGTGGGCATGGCAGCTTTCATTCCTTCAGCACCTTCCTGCTGCTTCTGAAACTTCCCATCTACTACATTTGAAATGTGGACTTTGACTGTTTCCTCTGTTCCCTACTCCCTCTGCAATGTTCCCTCCATGTTTTCCATCAATGTGCAGAATAAATGTTGTTATGTGTGCCAAGGCACATGCAGATGCATACCACCAAGAAAAACACATGCTGCTGGCTGTGATCAGCTGTGGGAGCTCTGTCAGTCAGCTGAGTGGCATTTGCATCTCTCCTGAGTGGCTGCTCAAGCACTCAGCTTACAGGGAACACTGTCCCTCTGCTAGCTGTTGTCACTAAGCAGTCATATTCCTCTTTTTCCTTCTTTCCCTCATACTCTCCTGTCTATTCTTCCATTTTATTGACTACTCCCCTTTCCTCCCTCCCGTCATCAATTTTCCCTGTCTCCCTGGTTTTAGCTTGCCAACCTCCCTATCCCAAAACTCCTACCCAAAAACCAGTAAACATAGAAACCTGCCTAGACATAAAAACCAACATATTCCAACACAATTCAACCCACCCTTGATCCTAGAGAACAATAATCAGGTGTGTCTATTTGGTCCCTGATCATTTTGTTTGTATGTTTTATGCTTCTTGCCCAACTTTCATCTGTGTTTGTGTTTGAGGGTGTGTCTAGACTACAGAGTTTTGTCGACAAAAGTGGACTTTTGTTGACAAAACTATACCTGCGTCTACACTACCGCTGAGTTCTGTAGACATAACATCGACAGAACTCAGCAGTTTTGTCGACGCTGGTAAACCTCATTTTACGAGGCATAACGCCTTCTGTCGACAGAGTTCTGTCGACAGAAGGTGTTATTGCATGTAGGGTTGTGTCTAGACTACAGGGTTTTGTCGACAAAGCAGCTTGCTTTGTCGACAGAACTGAATGTAGTCAAGACGCTCTTTGTCGACAAAAGCTTTGTCGACAGTATCTGTCGACAAAACTTCTGTTGACAAAACCCTGTAGTCTAGACGTACCCTTAGAGTGTAAACTTCCTTTGGTTTGGTTTAACTTTCTGTGTGTTTTACACTGCACCTAGCACAAAAGCTGATCATGACTGGGGCATTTTGGGTATTAACCATAGTTTGAGTAATTAAAACAACATCAATAGAGTACCCTAGTCCTATGCTTAAGGTTAATCCTCAACCTTATTGTGAAAAGTGATCACTTTCATGGTATTACTAAATAAACCACTGTAAAGTAAGAACTCTGTTAATTTAGGGGTAAGTGGCCAACTCTGAGGGTAATCGCTATCCATCAGCTATCTCTTGGAACCTCTACAGGAGGGAGCAGGGAGGAGAAACCTTTCTAACCATATCCTATATCAGTGTTTCTCAACCTTTTTTTTATAAAGTATCCCTTTAAAAAAATTATACATACCTACAGTTTTCAGACACTCAAATTTTTTTTCTACTGTTGCAACACATTTGTTTAAATAACTTAATCGTAGCCAAGAGGGCAATGAAATTTCTGGGTGTAAAAAGCACAAAAATAATAAAACATTGTAAAACTTAAAACAAAAATTCAGTTTTCTCTAAATTTCAGTTGTGATGACATACCCCCCAGACTTCTCTTGAGTATCCCCTAAGGGTACTCGTACTACTGGTTGAGAAACACTGTCCTATATGGAAAATGATAAAAAAATAAGGTACCACCCACCCACTTCTGTGTGTATGGTTGTGATAGGTGCATGCATGTGCGTATGGACTATACGTGATGGCTGACTTTTTACTTTCACTCATGTGGCGAGGTGGGATAATTCAGTCATTATTACTCCCAAGTGGTACAGCACTTCCACACACTCTTGAAAATAAATTTCAAAATAGATTCAGCCATCATATATTCCTTCACATTTTCATACAGGCTACATTTACACTGCCGGTTTTGCTGGCACTGAGTATGCAAATGAGGCACGGATTAGCATATCACTGCACCTAATTTGAATAATTTATGCAAGCCGTTTTTGCGCAAAGGGTTTTTGCGGAAAAAAAGTAGTGTGGCCATTTTCTTTTTGTGCAAAAAGAAAATGTTCACACTATTTTTTTTCCCGCAAAACCCTTTGCACATAAAAGGCTTGCATAAATTATGCAAATGAGGTGCAGTGATAGGCTAATCTGCATCTCATTTGCATACTTGCTGCCAGCAAAACCAGCAGTGGAGACGTAGCCAATGTGTATGTGCTCTCTGGACCAGATTGAGCTGGCCTTTGCTCACTATATAATATGTGGGTGGGTATGCACACAAAGATGTCCTGGATGCTAAACACTGAACTCTGAAGTGTGTAGGGACTGTTTGCAATTGGCTCCCCCATCTCCTGGGAGCAATTCATGTGCAAGGAAGGAAGAGGAAGAGCCATAGTAGCATTGCCTCCACACACAAGTTCATAGAGTTGGCAGGCATTCTACTCTATCCATTTGTTGCCTACGCATTCCTGGAGACATTCTGTCTCTGGTATTCCTCCGGAGGTGGCATGACACTGCACTTCCCCCAGTAAGGGCTAGATTGTAGCATATATGCTACTGCCTGCTTGCACTGTCTCTAAACATTGGGGCAGCCATACTTTTCTAAGGAGGGAATCTGGAATTCAGGAGGGGCGGTGGTTAATTGACCCAAGCATTCATGCCGGAACACATAGAAATATAACAGGAGAACATGACCTGCTTCCCTAGAGTGACCCTCATGTTTGCTTCCTCCTAAGGCTCAGCAGCATGTGGCTTTCAAGGGAAGCAGAAAAGAATAGACATGAACAAGATGAGTTAGGGGTAGTACTGAGACAGAAAAGGCTGGAGGGAGAGAAATGGAGAGACAAAAAGAGGGATGATTATGGTGGGGGATCTAGACAGGGCACAAGGGTTCACACTCACCAATCTATTCGATCCAAATGGACTAGGAGCCACTGCTGGACACATAGTGTGTGGTTTTGGTGAATACATTTTAAAAAATACTCTCCATAAAAGGATTAACTTTGCTTCATTTTTACACAGTCTGTTCTTCAGTCACTGGTCACCTGACAATAAGTGTATTGCTTGTAGGAAAAATGCAATAATTTTGCCAGGCTTGGTGCTTACATAAGTCATTGTTCTATTTGGAAAATGTGGACTGGCTGAACGGGCTTGTTCCTTTTGTAGAGGATTACAATAACACACGGGAGCTTATGAGTGTTTCTGACAGATGTGTTGGCGGCCTGCCACTGCATGAAGGGTGCGGCTCTGACTGACAACTTGCAATTATATTATGATGAATGGTTCTGATGTGTGTTCAAGAGAAAACCACTTTCTAGAAAGTGAAAGTCATGCATACGGTTTCTATAAAATAAGCCCTCAGAAAGTATCCTCACTTTTTATTTTTTGGTGGGCTAACCAATTTGGAACCCCTTCTCTTTCAAACTTTTTCTGGTTTTCATAAATAAGGGCCAAACCAAGGATTATGTGGGGAAAATTAGAATTGGCTCACGTTGGCTTCAGAAATGCTTTATCTGCATTTTTAGTCAAACAGACATCATCACCGTAGACACATACATACACACACTGAAAAAAATACTTAAATAGATACACATGACTGTGCAGTAGCCAACAAGTTCATCAAAGAAAATCCATCAGACCAAAAACCGCTTTTCTGTCAGGGGTGTAATTCACCCATCAATAGGCTTGTGTAGCTCATGTTGGTGTTAATGGGAGTTATATCCACACACCAAAGGATTATTTATAAATGATCTCTTTCTTCACTAGATTTAACCTAGATTTTATATCAGCATTATAGTGTTAGTGCCACAGTCCTGGGGTAGTAAGACACAAGGCAAATCCAACATGGTAAAGGCAATGCATCACAACTTTCATTAAACATACAAGAAACAATTAACTGCATTAGACAGGTACCCAAAAAACTGGCTTAAGTGGCTCCTACTTTGAAGGCCTCTAAAAGCATGCCTAGTGCTCTCTTATCCAGAAATTTGCAGCTTCAGACAGTGGCCTGCGCTGGCCCTGAAGTTCAGGAAGAATTTGACTGACATCCCTGCAAGGCACTTCACTTTTATATGAGTTTAAGGTCCAGATCATAAACAACCATTTTGTCCCAACTTGTAGTCAGTCTTCAAAGTCAGATACGTGGCGTTCTGATACATTCAGAACAGGAGATTATGCAGCCAAAACTGTGAAGAAAAACACAAAACCTTGATCTATGCTGGAGAGGAAGGGGACGTAGGGAATAGAGCTTAGAGATTTTCCAACCCAAAAGCCTCCTTTCAGAAAATCAATTTTTTTCTGTGGGAAAGTTGTAGTTTTCTTAGAAATTTCCAATTTTCCATTGGGAGGATTGAAATGATGGCTTCCCACCTGGAAGCCTCCTCCTAGTTACATTTTTTGGAAGGTAGTGGGGCAGGTGGAGAAGCAAAGAGGCTGAGCCTTGGCTCAGGAGACAACCTTTTTCTGAAATCATGACTTTTTTATCTGGAACCACGAGGAGTACAGGTAGTTTGGAATAGGAAGCCTAGTCCGAGCTACCTAGTTCGTGCCGCGTGTAGCCGCGGGGCACAGAATCTGAACTAGCGGACATTTAAAAATGGCGGTGCCCGGCAACATGCAAATGAAGCCCGGGAAATTCAAATCCCCTTAGTGTAGACATAGCCTGATTTTTTTCAGCTGTTTTAACCATCACCACTTAGGTTTCCACAAATACTATCTATGGATGTTGAGTTTAGGAGGTATGTTTGGAACAGAAAGCAAAGATGTGAAATAAAAGTCACAATTAAAGCAAACAAATTTCTAATATAGCAGGTAAAATGGACAGTTGTATCAGCTCTGAATTTGTCCTGTTATGAAAATAGTTTGGGCCAAATTTCAAAGGAAATGGCAATAAGTATGTCTGAAAAATAACCCATAAAATACCTCTATTCTTTAAGGGTGTTTCTACATAGCAAAGTTATTTTAGAATAATGGCTGTTATTCCGAAATAACAATGCGATCATCTACACAGCAATTCCGTTATTTCAAAATAATTTCAAAATAATGGAAGGCTTATTCTGATTTCTGTAAACCTCATTCTATGAAGAATAATGCCTCTTCCGAAATAGCTATTTTGAAATAAGTTGCATGTAGACGTTCCAAGTCTGCTGTTTTGAAATAGCCCCTCACTAGGGCCATTCTAAGTTATTCTTCCTGGGGCTGTAAATAAAGATAGCATGTTTACCTTAGGGAAGCCTGCCTCAGATTGATTTTGAGGCTTCCCTGCAGTGTAGATATACTATTTCGAAATAAGCTATTTTGGAATAACTATTCCGGAATAGCTTATTCCAAAATAATTGTGCAATGTAGATGTAGCCTCATGAGCGAGCAAAATAATATTTGTGTGACAGTGTTGATAGTTTATGCATTAACGAGTACTTCAGTATGAAACTACTGTTTTACACTTTTTTTTGTGGTTAGATTTCAAAGAACCCATTTTTGGAACTTTGGCCTTTGGTGTCTCTTTGTAGGTGTTGAAGTACTTCCATGGAAACTCCCTCCCTTTTGCTTCAAAGCACAGTCTACAGTTTGGCCTGAACCTGCTAATAACGATCAGATTTTTTTATTTAGATTTAGCACATTCACCAGGCTTGTGCCAAGATAATCAAAATGGCTGTGTCTACACTGGGCCACTTATTCCGGAAAATCAGCCGCTTTTCCGGAATAAGCTGTGAGCTGTCTACACTGGCCCTTGAATTTCTGGAAAAGCAACGATGCTCTACTGTACAAAATCAGCTGCTATTCCGGAAAAACTATTCTGCTCCCGCTCGGGCATAAGTCCTTATTCCGGAACACTGTTCTGGAAAAGGGCCAGTGTAGACAGTCCAGTAGTCTTTTCCGGAAAAAAGCCCCGATCGCGAAAATGACGCTCGGGGCTCTTTTCCGGAAAAGCGCGTCTACATTGGCCACGGATGCTTTTCCAGAAAAAGGGCTTTTCCGGAAAAGCAGCCTGCCAATGTAGATGCTCCTTTTCCGGAAATACTTCTAACGAAAACTATTCTGTTTTAAGCATTTCCAGAAATTCATGCCAGTGTAGACACAGCCAATGAGGGTAGGGAAGGAAGAATTAGACAATGGTATAGAGCTATCAGGCTCAACTGGATCAAAATACAAAGGGATGGGTTCTTCCCCTTGTCACATCTCTGCTCAGTTAGTATGAGCGTGTGTTTGAGGTGGGAAGGGGCAGAAATCTTCTTGTGGCTTCCTAGTTTTGTGAGGGCCAGCCCTGGTCCTGATACAACTCAGAACTGTGCCAGGAAGGTTTACACTGCCCCATCACGCTGTTGTGCACCTAAAATACCCCCTACAATGGAATGATACAGGCACAATTGCATCAGCAGGGAGTTCCGCTCAGACAGAGGAGTTCTCTGAAGGCCATTTGTGTCTAGTTTCCAGCCTCTTTGTGCTTTGTCCAATAGAGAATCTGTCTCATAGCATTCATTAGTCTGTTTTTGAATAAACTGTTCAGACTTGCCTCACTCTCTCCCCTCCTGCTAAGAGAGGGGAAAACCAAATTGCTGTTGGGTTAGGTCTTTTGATCCTGGTTGAATGGCAGATGGACCCAATGGTCTCAGGCTCATCTTGCACATCCCTTAACTGTGTGTGTGTGTGTGTGTGTGTGTGAACAATCTCATGGCACAGGGAAGCTTGTTCTATCAATGGCTTCTGTTCCTGAAAATTTGCTTCTGTTAAAGGATTTTGGAGCTTGGTGTAGCCACTCTTGGAGTAAGCCTGCTGCCATTCTCAAGCTACATAGGAAAGTGCTTGACATTGTGCATGACCATGTACTTCCTTGAGAGTTTTGAGTAGCACTTTCATGATAGATGTTGATATGGCTAATGAGAATTTATAGAGCTATAATAATAAATAAAAAAACCAAGCAGACATGGGCTTTGGGAGGGATATAAACCCTCAACATTCTGAGGCATAAATCAGTGTTAAACTATCAGAGGATAAGAGAAAACTTTCATTGAAGGCAAGTTATGGGATAACTGCTTACTGCAGGGACTCTTCCTTTGAAACAGCTGCTACTGGCCACTGTCAAAGGCAGAATGCTGGACTAGGGAGATCCAAGGCCTAATCCAATATGGCAGTTCCCATAACAGTTTGAAAATCACAACCATAGCATAATGCAAACTCAGTGTTCAGTACTATTGGCTCATTCTCTGGTCAGTTGTTTGACAGATAGCAGAATGTTGTGCTTTTAAGGCCTGATTCTCCATTGCCTGGCATATGAGGTAGTCATTTACCCCAAAATCAGTGTAAAAACCCTCCAAATCACTTTGAAGTCATGGAAACTACAGGGCAAGATGCAGGGTAAATTGGGTTCATAATCGATGAGTAATATCACATAATTTTAAGTGAAGCAGTTGCTATTGGCCACTGTCAGAGGCAGAATGCTGGACTACAGATTTGCTAACTATCTCTGCAAAGAGGAGAGGTTTGGGGTTTTTTGTCTTTGTACCAAAGGTCAGATTTAGAATACTGTTTACACGATAATAAGCCCATTAGGGAATTCCAGATCGCTGAGGAAGTAAATACATTATTTATTATCAACTGAAAAACTTTCAAAGTAGACAATAACTGGACTACATCTGGATCAAGGGTATTTAAATTAAAAAAACTGCTGTTTCTAAAAATAAAATTTTACTCTATTGTTTTTACTCTTCTGGAAATAGGCAGAGCTGAGCTCAAGTCCCCACTGAGCTTGGGAAACTTGGATGATCTAATATTAGAGCTTTAAAAATATGATCTAATATTAGAGCTTAAAAAAATTCATATTTCTCCATTTGCCACAGAACAGGCAATAGGAATATGAGCCTCCTTGCTTTTTTCTGTGGATAAGAGCTTATTGTCCATTGATCATTGGTGTCTTTGATTTGGACACCTGTGCAGGGGCAGATTTGCTCTCACTTAGGTAGTGGTTTGTATGATGTAGGCACCTTTGACAGATGAAGTGAACAAAATCCAGTAGTTTACTCCACATATAATGTAGGTTGCTGAAGTCTTAAGGGTAATAGTTTTCAACCATCACTGACTTGGGTAGAATTTAATCAAGGCGATGGTGATATTTATTTATTATTTGTATTTCAGTAGTATCTGCAGACTCCAGTCAGAGATTAAGGTTTCATTGTGTTAAGCACTGCACATATACACATAATAAATAATAAAAGTCCTTGCTCCAAAGAGCTTACAGTCTAATCATATTATGAGAGAGAACAGGTGGAGAAGTGACAGGAGGGAATAATAAGCTGCAGTCACAGCATGTGTGTGTGTGTCTAGCTGAGGGTGGTGTAAGCTACACCTTGCCCATAAATAACTTCTTTTAAAAAAAGTCTTAATAGCTATGCATTGGTAGTGCGATTGGAGGTCCCAAACCTTTATAGACTTATGCATGTGCTTAACTTCACATACAGCATTTTGTTTGTTTCAGTAAACGTGATAACTCATGCTGTGTAACGTTAAGCTCATTTTAAGTATAGGCGTGGACTTGGGTAAATACTGCTTAATTGCTCAGACATTGGAAAAATTATTAGTTGAAAATGATCGTGTGGCTGTCCAAATATAGGGAGCTCCATGGATGATTTCAAGAGGAAGAACCCTGCTAAGACAATTCTGATGTAGTTTAAGCCAAAGACATCCAAGTGGTCTTAGGATAAAATAGATTTCATCTCAATTTTCACTTGTATGTACCTCTGCTAGACAGCTACAGCAATCCTATGACACAGTGAGAACTTGGTAGTTGTTTTCCACACTGTGTAGAAGCCTACTGTCAGACCATCCATTATGCCGTTGAATATATGACAAAATATTTTAAAGTGATGAGAGAGTGTTATGCTTTCACAACAGTTAAAGATTCTAACGAAAGTGTTTAAAACTATGGATACTTCAAATCTCCCGAATAGCAATACTTGATCGAAGAGCAGGGGTGTGGCTCATGAGCCGCATGTGGCTCTTCACCTCTGAAAGTGCGGCTCGCAAAGCTGCCCCATGAACCCCTGTAAATGACTCCTGGCTCCCTGTGCTCACTGGGTGCAGGGGAGCTGTCCAGCTGGAGCCAGATGTGGCCAAAAAGCCTAACCTATGGTTTTTAAAGGGGCAGTGTCTCTTTTTTTCTTTTTTGTTCAACAACTCTGGCTGGTGGGGAGCTCTTCTTTCTTTCTTTTTTTTTTGGCTCAACAATTCTAGTGCGGCTCTTCACTTTTTTTTTCTGCCGCTGTTTCAGCTCTATTCATTTAATGGGTTGGCCACCCCTGTTGTAGAGGCTCATGCACTAAGCTCCAGGTCCCAAGTTTGAGCCTCCTGTCAGCACTACAAGTGGGGGGTTCATCTGGGATTTTAACTGGGATGTTTCTGAAGCTTGGGATGTGCTTCCTCAGCTAGCAGAAGTATGTAACCCACACACCTTCTGGAAGTGGTGTACTGTCCCATGTAGTGACACTTAGACCACTTAGAGAGAGAAAGAATGAGTTTTCTCTACAGCCTTAGCTGAGTGCCAGCTGGCTTCTAGGTCAAACAGTAGAGGCTTATGCATGAAGATCCAGAGGTCCCAGGTTTGGTTTTGCCTGTCAGTGCTACAATGGCACAGTGTGTTCCAATGGCATGAAATGTTGTGAAGGCCTTCCCCCCCCCAAATTCAGTCATTGTCAGAATGCATTTTCTTGTTGTATAAATACATCATAAACTAACATTGACTTTTACATTTTTCAAAGTCCATGAGTAGGTTTCTAGCCACGCAATTCTCATTAACTTACACAGGAGTCATGCCGCCCAAATTCAACACATCAGTTTAATTGTTTATGGGTAGGAGTCAGGTTTAAACCAACAAAAGCAAAGCCACTCAAAGTTAAAGGTAATGTGTAAGAGGGGGTTTGTCTTAGTCACCTGAAGTACAGAGTTCAGTGCATTGTCAAGAGCTCAGCTGCCCCATTTTTACTTGGTGTGAGGAAGCTTCAGGAGGAAGAAAGGCTATTTACAACTCAAAACAGGGCATGCAGGGCCCTGAGAAAATGTGAACGCTTTAAAGTATTTGTTATTACTGATGTATATAAGAATGTCAAGTGGCTTGGTGTTTGCAAAGTTTATAAATCTTTCAAGGTTCTAGTAAAGTTGATTTAAGACTTCCTCTGGTATTAATTAAGGAAAGATTTGCTTATTCTAGATTTCACTGAAAACTTAACTACTGTACCGGAGTTGTATATGTACCAGAATACTGTAGTGTCCTGTAAGGAAATACACTGTGTGCCATGCAGACCTTGGGAAATGGTAAATAAAGATGAGATTCTAACTATTGTTTTCATTCTTTCTCATCCTCGTTTGAAGTCATTTTACATCAAGGGCTTATTATTTTGTTCTTTCTGTGTAATATTTTTACATACAAAAAACCCTTTAGGGGTCCTATTCATGAAAAATTCCTTTTGCTGTGAGATTGCTTTAATTTCAGGATATTGAATGGCAGAACTGAGTGAGGGATTTTTTATAAAGAATTTTTAAAAAAATCCTTCAAATTATTAATTACACAATTCTTTGTTAGTAATTAATCAGGATAACGTGTAGAATATGATCTGTGGATGGAAAATATTTATAGGGGTTTTTGAATAATCTATTTTTACTTATAAATAATCTCCCGGGATGGCCAACTATTAGTTTCCATGGAACACAATTCAGTTTAGCCATTCTATTCTCATCAAAATTGCTGGCAAGAAAGAAAATTATGGTATAACACATATTTTTTTCTCATCTTTAACATCCATTGCTTTTTTTCTTTCCACAAACCTGCCCATAACCTTTTTGTTTCAGTTTTACAAAATTTTCACTGACAAAGCAAAAGAAAGTATGCCTGATCCTTGCATATAAAATATTATACCAGAGATTAGAAAATTGAATTTACTGCCTTGAAGATCATCAGTTAATATATCCCACCAGTTATTACCATCTGCATTAGTTTGGTGGTCTCTGTGAAATGATCTGACAATGGCGATGTGTTTCCTCATAAGCAAGTGTCCACATTACATCACCACATAATTAGCATTAATTAGCATCCTGGTTGGCAGGTAGAACAGAAAAGTTAAGGATTTGAATTGGGACAAAAACAAGGCCTGAGGGATTTTCCTGAACAGGTTTAAGACAGCAAGGAGTATCTCATGTTCTGTTGGTAGAACACTTCATCTACAGGGTTATCACTCTAGTATCATCCACTGGCACTCTGTTAAACTGAATAGTAATAATAAAAAAGCTTAAGAAATGGAAGAGGAAGTAGGGTGGTGTGGCTTGATGTAAAACAAAATAACAAGATGATTCTTAGTCAAAATGGATACATTTTATATGACAATTTTTCCACACTTTTCCATGACATCACCATAAAAAGGGCTACAGATTTTATGGCCCACAGTCTCTGGATGGGCTGGAATATATTAATTTAGTGCAAGGTCAGGTTAGAGAGAGAAATATGGATGTAAGCCACCTTGATATTTCCCCAATCCCAGGGCCACAGGGTGTTAGCCCTGTCTAGTATATATATTATATATATTAGTTATCTTATATTAGTTACTAGGAATCTAAAGGGGCAATTCCTGAACCTGGAGATCAACCAAGTTCTTTGCTTTTTTTTCCTGGCCGTGCACCCTCAAGGAATGTGCAGGATAGAAGTAAGCCTTATATCACTAAGGAATTCCCTCAGAAGGAATCCTCCACTGGCCTATTAAACTAGGTTTAACAGAGCAAAGAATCTGACCCAATTTCTCTAATACGAAGCCGAATGTAGGCTGAGAGAGAGTTTCTGAAGCTATTTCTCCCTGTTCTGGTAAAGTTCAGGTATAGTACTCAGGCACTGCAACACTGCAGATCATGTGATGTATGTCTTGTTTCATGGGGAAAGACTGAAAGAGTTCAGTCTGTATATCTTGTTTAAGTGAAAATACGATAGTGAAAATGGGATAGTGTAACAACCTCTACGTTTTTGAAGTGCATAGACACCAAAAATGGAAGTGAATTGTTTAGCATGGCAAAGGTATAACTAGTAGGGATAGAATTAAATTGAGAGAGGCTGAATATCAGGAGAAATGCTGAAAATGATTCTTATTCATGAGTGGAACAGAATTGTCAAGAGAGGTTGTGGAATCCCCATTGCTTGAGTCATCTCAGGCTAGACTGAAGCAGATTCCAATGCTTCACTGGCAGTGCGTCAAACTATATGACCCAATATGTCTGTTTTCTCTAATTTCATGCTTTTCAGCATCCCACTTTTGGGACAGTGTTGCTAGTTTTAGAGGAGTCGGTAAGTCAGATTCTCTGCTGCTATTAAATGGTGCAGCAGCACTGATTTCAATGGAGCTGTTCCAATTTACATGAGTAGGGCATGTCTACACTAAGAAATTATTTAAAAATAATAACTCCCAAAATAACTATTTTGAAATATGAGGAAGCATTGTTCTAAGTCAGCCATAAAAATGTTGGCATATTGTGGGACCATGTGGCTGCCCATAGCGGTGCCACTGGTTTGGAGGTATATATTGTCACCGAATCTGAAATAGTTGTGTGTGAGGATAGTCACAGAGCTCAGCCATCAGTTGTGCTGTGGCATCATCAGGGATACTGTTCCTGACAGCTTGTATTCCATCTATTTGTGGGATGTTTGTGTAGAGAGCCTCTACATCCATGGTGGCTAAGATGGTGTTTTCTGGAAGACCACCAATGCATTGTAGTTTTCTCAGGAAATCAGTGGTGTCATGGAGATAGCTGGGAGTGCTGGTGGGGTAGGGTCTGAGTGGAGAATCCACATATCCAGGCAGTCCTTCAGTGAGAGTGCCAATGCCCGAGATGATGGGTTGTTTAGGATTTCCAGGTTTGTGGATCTCGGATAGTAGATAGAATAACCCCGGTCGGGGCTCTAGGGGTGTGTTGATTTGTTCCTGTGCTTGTGTAGGGAGTGTCCTGAGCAGATGGTTCCGTTTCTTAGTGTACTCCTCAGTGGGATCTGAGGAAAGTGGCCTGTAGAATTTGGTATTGTAGAGTTGTCTGGAAGCCTCCTTTTGGTAGTCAGACCTGTTCATGATGACAACAGAACCTCCTTTATCAGCCTCTTTGATTATAATGTCAGAGTTGTTTCTGAGGCTGTGGATGGCATTGCGTTCAGCACAACTGAGGTTATGAGGCAAGCGATGCTGGTTTTCCACAATTTCTGCCTGTGCACATTGGCGGAAGCATTCTGTGTATAGATCCAGAATGTAATTTTGACCCTAAGGAGGAGTCCAAGTGGAGTTCTTCTTCTTGTGCTGTTGGTGGGGGAGGGGGTATCTCTGTGTAAGTGTACTGTTCAGTGTTATGTTGAAAGTATTCTTTGAGTCAGAGACGGTGAAAGTAGGCTTTCAGATCACCGCAGAACTGTATCATGTTTGTGGGGGTAGTGGGGCAAAAAGAGAGTCCCCGAGATAGGACAGACTCTTCTGCCGGGCTGAGTGTGTAGTTGGATAGATTGACAATATTCCTGGATGAGTGTGGGCTACCACTGTTGTGGCCCCATGTGGCAGGTAGGATTTTAGACAGCTTACAGTCCTTTTTCCTCTGTAGAGCAGTGAAGTATGTAATGTAGATCTCCTGTCTTATTTTAGTAAAGTCCAGGTGTGTGGAAGTTTGTGTGGAAGATTGGTTTTTTATGAAAGTCTCCAGATTGGAGAGCTCTTTTTTGATGTTTTCCTGTTCGCTGTACAGGATGCTGATCAGGTGGTTCCTCAGTTTCTTTGATAGTGCATGGCATAATCTCTCACCATAGTCTGTGCAGTATGTTGATTGCAATGGATTTTTCACCTTCAGTCCATTTGGTATGATGTCCATCCATTTGCATTTGGAGAGAAAGATGATATCTGTCTGTACTTGTGCAAGTTTCTTCATGAAGTTGATAGATTTCCACTCCATACAGCTAAATGCAGTTCCTTGCATGGTGTCAAGTATCAGGAGGTAGCTGTGTTAGTCTGAATCTGCAAAAGCAACAAGGAGTCCTGTGGCACCTTATAGACTAACAGATGTATTGGAGCATAAGCTTTCATGGGCAAAGACCCACTTATTCAGATGCGACTCCTGGTCACTTTTGCAGATCCAGACTAACATGGCTACCCCTCTGATATTTTGAAATAGTGTGTCCACACTGCATGGAAGCCTCAAAATTAATGTGAGGCAGGCTCCCTTAATGTGGGCGTGCTATCTCATCTTAGAGCCCCAGGAACAACCTGGGAGTAGTTACTCTGAATGATTCTAGGGAGTAGTTATTTTGAAACAGCACCAGCAGAGTATCCACACTACCGCTGTTCGAAATAACTATTTTGAAATAAGCATTATTCCTCATGGAAAGCAGGAGTTGTTATCATATAAATAGTAGCCCAGTGTCTGTGAGTCTGTAACACTGACATACATGGCCATCCCCCCTGGCTGTGTACGTCAGCGCCCCGCCCGCCTTTCCCTCCCGCCATTGCACTCCGCTGAACGCTACGCCGCTTAGCATGAGTGCTCATGCATGGGGAGTGCAGACCCCAAACAGCCGCTTGCCACCGCTTGCTCCCCCACTGGGGCCCAGCTGAGCCCGCGCTGCACTGCTCAGCTGGGCCCCACACGGAGGGGAAGGGGGGCAGTGCTACACCCCTCAGCTGAGCCGCTGTGGGGGAGAGGAAAGGGGGGCAGTGACATACACAGCCCCGCCCCCTGGCCATGTAAGTCACCACCCCTTCTTCCCTGCGGCGGCCCGGCTGAGCATGCAACACTTAGCCAAGATGCCACGGAGGGAGGGGAACGGGGCGGGGCGATGACGTACACGACCAGGGGGTGGGGCCGTGTATGTCACTGCCCCCCCTTGCTCTCCTACTGTGGCGCTCAGCTGAGTGTTGCGTCCCTCAGCCAGGCCACCGGGGGAGCCAGCAGCACAAGGGGCCGTTTGGTCCCCCCCGTGGCAGGAGGGGAATGGGGGGGGGGTCGGTGACGTACACGGCCCCACCCCCTGGCCATGTACATCACCGCTCTGCCCCCCTCCCTCGCGGAAGCTCGGTTGAGCAGGCAGAACTCAGCCGAGCACCACGGCGGGAGGAGAAGGAGAGGGGAAGGGGGGTGGGGAGACATGGATGGGAGGGAGAGGCAAGAGGAGGAGGAGAAGAGAAATGGAGAGTGAGAGGCAGGAGGGGGAGAAGAGAAAGAAAGAGACAGAGAAAGGCAGGAGGCGGAGGAGAGGTGAGGGGGGGGAGGCAGGCGGAGAAGAGAGAGAGAGAGAGAGGGAGGGAGCAAGAGACTGGAGGCTCAGGAGAGAAGACCAAGGTGGAGGAGAGACCTGAAAATCTCATCTTATGACAGGTTAATTGGCTAGTTTCGAAAGAACCAGCCCCTGGATGGCTTGATAGTTTGGATGCTCCATTTGTTATTTTGAAATAATTCCCTAGTTAGACCAGGGCATAGAGAGATTCCCTTAGTGTAGTCTGCCTTTCTTGTTTGAATAAAACATTAGATTTTTAGCTGAGCTCTGAAAGGAAGGGATTTGGAGTCAAGGGACTAAAGGAAGATCGAGTTTTGCCTGCACTTGAATCCTTACATCTCCCTCTCGCTTCACTAGCAAAAGGAACACCGTTTGTCCCCTGAAATGAAAGGTGCTACAAATACTATTGTTTGATTTATTTTACCTAATCATGAATATGGTAAGAGAGAGCAAAATAGGAACATAATACTCCTTGAAAGTGTCAGTTTATGTAATCATCTACTCAAGAATTGCAAGTAAATTATACTCCCTTTTCCTAAGTATCTTTGATTGCCGTTGTATAAAGTCTCAGACTGTCTTTTACTAACATTACATGTTCCTTTGGGAAGCAAATGAGAGGTACATGCACTTGGGAAAAAGGTGATTACAGAAAATGTACTGTGTGCCATCATTGTAATGCAAATAATACAGTAATACATATTTCAGTGAATAAAGCCTAGCTATCAGAAAAGTATACCCCATAATGGAAAGGCAACTTAAAGTAGAAGAATGAAATGTATATGTAATTTTGACAGGCTTAAAATATAGTTTTCTTCTACTAATGTGCCAAAACATTGCATCTAAGCACTTGCACTGACATTTCACAAAGCTCCTTTTGACATACACAGTGTATCATCTAGTGCAATGTTCATGGAATTAACATTTTCCTGGGGTAATCATATACAATTTAATGACCAAATAGTTCTGAGGCAATACAACTGGATTTCACAGGAACTAAATATATTTCTTCACACTGATCCAGCATGTTTTAGTTGAGCAGTCATTAGCATGTTTATAATAGTTCTAATTTAGCACAACATTTTCTGAATTTTATCCTTGAGTCATTTACAAATTGTTCATATTGAGTAAACAAAGGAAACAGATTGCATTTTATACTTAGTAATTTATCTGAAAGAAGAGGGGAGGGTTAATTGTCTGAAAGTTTTGCTCTGTTTGGGGAAGTGATTCTAGTCTTGCATTGCTTGGTTCACAATGCATTTTCCCCTCTGTTCTAGAAAAAGAGAAAAAAAAATAAAGGATAAAGGATGGAGGAGTGAGTAAAATGAAAAATTAGGAGCAGAGCAAGATTGGCCACTCCCTGAGGGGAGTGTGGAGCAGAACTGGAGCTGGCACGAGATTATCTAAAACAGTTGGTGCATTCCTTAATGATCAAGTGCTTGAGAAGTCCAGCTTTCTCTCACAGAGCATCTGTGTTGATGTTTATATCAGTGCCCTTCTGTATGGGAAAAGCATGCTTTCTCTTGTTGCTTTTCTAAAAATAGTGTGGAATATAGCATTGTATGAGTTATTTTAGGAGAACAAAAACATTTGCAAGGTTAAAGGTTTTGCTTTTTAATAAATAAAAAAATAAAGGTCAGAACTGTAGCTTAAGTTAGTCTTTAGATAGGGATTGGTGGCACAAGCACTGTACAGTTTTCTTTGTATGTGGGGGTTTGCATCAAGCTGTTCACCAGAGATTTGAACTCTGTTGAAACAAGCCATTATAGGCTGGACTGTTACATTCTGCAAATTTGCTGCTGTTTTTCCATTAGGTTCATTTTAGAAAGCAAGACTGGAAACTACCAGTATTTGTACACCAGTGTTTGCATTTGGAAAGCACATAGTTTCATGTGAGAACAAGATCAGTCAGGGACTGTGAGAGATTCAGGGTAAAACCAGCACATTTTAATATCTAATTATTTTAGTGCGTTTGGAGAGTTGTAATTAAATTTAAGAGAGCACTCCAAACTCTTACAGTTCTAATTTTGTTTGTAATATAGTCTGTAGCCATGTTGGTCCTGGACTGAGAGAGACACAAGGTGGGTGAGGTAATATTTTTTTACTGAACTAACTTCTGGTTGTGGAAGGGACATGCCTTTGAACTCCACAGAGCTGTCTTCTCTGCCAGACCTGAAGAAGCTTGAAAACTTGTGTGTCTCACTAGCAAAAGCTGATCTAATAAAAGATATTACCTTGCCCACCTTGTCTCAGATCTAATTTTATCATGTTGTGGATTGTCACCATGAAATAATGTGTAGTAGCTGGCAGATTCCCTTGGTCCATGGGCTAAAGAAAAATGTTTTTTAGGTCGTCAGTTGTTAGATTTACATAATCGCTATTAGGCAAGAATTTCTACTAGGAACTTGATCACTACTGTTCCATTATCATTGAGCTTACAAATACCTATTTACATTACGCATCAATTGTTGTTCTTGTTGTTTGCATTACAGTAATACCTCCAGATCCCATCCAGGGTCGGGGCTTCGTTGTATTAAGCCATTCAGGCAACATCTAAATTTGAGTGGAGAAATGTGATTCCTAGTTCACCGAGCAAGCTCTACTCACTCATAACTCATACTAGTCTGTAACATAGGGGTAACATGGTCAGTGGAATGGGCTAGCTGCTTCAGTGTGGGTATGTCTACACTACAGAGTTTTCTCAGAAAAACGGCCATTTTTCTGACAAAACTTGAGGAACGTTCACATTGCAATTGCATTCTTCCACAAGAAAATCAAAAGAAGAGAGGGGCTTTTCTGGCATTGGTAATCCTCATTCTAAGAGGAAGAAGCCTTTTTGTGAAAGAGCTTTTTCGGAAAAAGGTGTTTGTGGACAGGGAAGAGGGAGTTCTTTAGGAAGAAGAGGAAAGAGGAAAAAGCACAGGTGCCCTGGTGGCCATTCCGTCCATAGCAATCACAGCTTACATGCGAGAGATCATCCATTCAGTCTGGACACGCTCTTTTGGAAGACGTTTTTTCAGAAGATCTCTTCTGAAAAAAGCTTCTTCCAAAAAAAGCCTGTAGTCTAGACGTAGTCTAAGTGCTCAGAGGGTCCAGGTGGATATGAAGTTTGGGAAATTAGCCCTGTCCCATCACCCATGCTACCCCGCACTTGCTCAAGCAAAACTAGAATGGGTACCTTTGTGGATAGAGAGAATCACATTCTCAGCGCTAAGTGCAGACATGGGCATACAAGATGTAGTGTTGGCTCTTGAGAGACTAGAATTTAAATAGGACAAAGGGGTGGGGAAGAAGGTTGATGCACAAGAAAGTGCCATGAGCTGACTAGGATTGCATAGCAAATCAGCGACAAAGTGAGGTACAGAGCATATGGGTGGAATATCAACCCTCTGTGCTAAGTATACCCTTCTCTTTTGTTAATTTTTCTTGTTCTTAAGTAATATTCTTTCCAATTATTATTTTATTTATGCATAAATACATGCTGGCAGAAGTGACATTCTCCATCAATTTGGCTGTCAAGGGGTTAGTAAATCAACAAACTCTTGAAATGCTAGTCAAACAAGTCGGTTTATTGGCCAACAAAATATCTCAATTGCCTTATTTTTAAATTTTCTGTTTTACCCTGAAAATTAATTACTCTAGGGTAGAAATATGGAAATTGAGAAGGACAAGATGAGGTTTGCTTGACCTAACTTGCTAGTGACAGGAAAATTGAAACCAAAGCTACTCATGAAGAGGAGGCAGTGACACTACATTGTATCTCTGTTGAGCCTTCAGGCTGATTTTTGATTAGTTCTGTATTGTTACCCTCCTTTTTTCTTTTAGCTAGAGTTTATTGAAAAGGGAAAGGGTAATTTGTATCTGAAAGAAAAAAAATAAGTAATATGGCATCAAAGAATCTGTTTTAGTAACATTACACAAACTTTTCATCCTTGTATTAAAAAAAGAATAGACAGCATCATCAAGCACATGCATTTGTTAGTTATGGTTAAATTATATTTTTATGTATCAAATCATGACTATAAAATGTGAAGTTCCTCATTTCGGTTTGAATGTGTACCAGATTATAAAGGCTAATTCTTTCAAAGTGAATGAAATTCATCTTGCTGAGCACTGAAACATTACAGTTTGCATTTAATTTTAATATACATTTTAACAAGAATGAAGACTATGATTTTAATAGTATAGAACTATGCTAACTGTATCCTTATCTCAATTATCTCAAGGAAATATAAGGGGCAGAGAATTCACAAAAGACAATCAATCTGTTCCTGCACACCTGAAAATGGATCAGTTAATCAAAATTGCTACCAGTCTACACACACAAATTACATCTGAGCACTAGATAGTAAAGTGAACTTTACTTTCTTATTAACCGATTTGTTTAGATGAATCTACTAGTGCCATTAATAGCATTCAAAAAATAATAAACGTCCAATGTATATTAATTAGAGCAACATCTAATGACCTTTTTGAAAATATAATTTTGCATTTTACTGAAGAATTTTTGTAGTTTTGAATTATTTCATTCAAGTTAGATTTTTCTCCTTTATGTGAAATACCAAAGCAAAGCCTCATCTTTCAGATACAGAGTGGGTTTTTTGTCGTTTTGATGTGAAATCTTTAGTAGATCATCATGAAACTAGTGAAATCATATTGCCGTCACATGAAAAATCATGTTATTCTTAGGCCAGGTCTACACCAAATAGCAAGACTGACCTAGTTTCACACCCTTGAGAGATGCCGACCTAATCCGAAGCCTAATCTGAACTAGCTACTCCGTGCCGCGTGTAGCCGTGCGGCACGGGGTCCAAACTAGCCGGCATTTAAAAATGGCGCCGGCCGGCTTCATGCAAATGAAGCCTGGGAAATTTAAATCCCGGGCTTCATTTGCAACTGCGGATGACTACATTACTCCTGCTAGTTCGAACTAGCGGGGTAGTGTAGACATACCCTTAGGGTGTGTCTAGACTACATGCCTCCTTTGACGGAGGCATGTAGATTAGCCAGATCGGAAGAGGGAAATGAAGCCGCAATTAAAATAATCGCGGCTTCATTTAAATTTAAATGGCTGCCCCGATCTGCCGATCAGCTGTTTGTCGGCAGATCGGGGCAGTCTGGACGCGATGCGCCGACAAAGAAGCCTTTCTTCATCGGCACAGGTAAACCTGGTTTCACGAGGCTTACCTGTGCCGATGAAGAAAGGCTTCTTTGTCGGCGCGTTGCGTCCAGACTGCCCCGATCTGCCGACAAACAGCTGATTGGCAGATCGGGGCAGCCATTTAAATTTAAATGAAGCCGCAATTATTTTAATCGCGGCTTCATTTCCCTCTTCCGATCTGGCTAATCTACATGCCTCCGTCGAAGGAGGCATGTAGTCTAGACACACCCTTAGTGATGACATAGTCAAAGTAAAGTTAAGGAAAGGAAAAGAGCAAGACACTATTATTGTTGTTTACTGGTTGTTTGGATTCTGGAAAAATAATAAGTAATAAAACTGAAGGGAGCTTATTTTTTATTTGCCTTGTGGTAACATCTAGGGGTACATCTACAGTGCATAGCTATTTCTGGAATAGTTATTCTGAAATAGCTTATTTTGAAATAGCACGTCTACACTGCAGGAAGTCTCAAAATTTGTCTGAGGCAGGCTTCCCTAATGTGCTATCTCTATTTAGAATCCCAGGAAGCACTAGAGAGGAATAACTTAGAATGGCCCTGGTGAGTTGCTATTTTGAAATAGCAGCAGCGGAGCGTCTATACGTACCTTATTTTGAAATAGCTATTTCGGAATAGGCGTTATTCCTTATAGAAATAACGGGATGGCTGTGTAGATGCTCGCATTGTTATTTCGAAATAATGCTAGTTATCTCGAAATAACGGTGAAGTGTAGACGCATCCTAGAAGTCCCAGTAACTATTGTTCTAGGCAGTTTAAAAACAGAACAAAAAGAAGGTCCTTCCCCAAAGAAGTCACTTTCTTATTGAACTTCTATAAGGGGGAAAAAAGACTTTTTTCCTTTTACAAATATATCTATATATACTGCTTTTCTCTCATGTAACCTTGACTTATCTGAGGACTCCAAACTCATTTGTCTTGTATTCAACCAAGCGATAGTGACCTCTCTTTTTGTGGAATTAGAAATAAATGAATGCAAATAATGGCTATGGCTTAGTGAATCTTCCACAGTGAAGATGGGAAAAGTTTCACATTTTGAGACATACCGAAAGCTTCCTAAAACATAAATGAACACTCGTTATATTCAGTGAAATCTCGCTGCAGTATAACGAGCATTGTAACATTATTATAAAGTGTGCCTCCTGAATATAAGGATCGAAATTGTCATGCCTTTAATTATACAGCACTCATTTTCTATAACGCTGACGGGAAGTTCATCAGTCCATTGAGGGTTATATCATCCTTTGAAATATTTGCTCTTGTGCTCTATTTTCTCCGAGGCTTTTCCAGCACTCCCTTGAGTTCTAATATATTTTAGATGCACTTAGAAAAATATGTCACATGTACCTTTGATTGAATTACATTTCTGTGTACATCTCTCTTCATTGTTTATGAATTTACAGTGCATTTGCAATCATTATTAATAAATCAGTGTGCTTTTGTCTTCTGTCACAATGTAATGTATGTATTCAAAAAGAATTGTATGCAAACAAGTCATGTTTTAGAACTCATATCAGTAATAATTATCAGCTCACAGTATTGTTACCACATATTTTGAAAGAAGCTTATTATAAAAAAAAAATAACAAGTCACTGCAAGGTAGCAGGAGTAAGACAGTTCGGTTGATCATTGATATGGGTGCTGTAAATATGCCACCGTATACTATAGTATTTTATTAAGTCTCAAAAAGTCAAAGCTGATTTGAAATAATAATCTCTGACAGTCAGGGCTTTGAAGTTTTGCTGCTGCACGCTCACATTTAGGCTTTCTTTTATGTATGACTTTACCATAAAAAACAAAAACACACATGGCATGAATGCTTTCTTCATATCTGTATTTCAAAGAAAGTAATGAGAAGCTACTTCAGTAAATTAAAAACAATCTGAAACTATGTGGATGGACACAGGCCTTTTGAGGATCACACAGTATTCGTGCAAGATATCGTTTGAATTGTTCACTTGTTCAAGTTTGTGAGACTGGAATAAAATAGAGAGAGAATGCAAGAGTTATTCTTGACAGGAAGTAGATGACTTTCATTTAGTCAGAAGAACTTCAGAGGTTGGCTGTGATAGTTAGCACCCCGTTCTTCATTACCATACTTGCAACAGAGTGCTGGATTCCATCCATTCCCTGGCTGATTGATTAGTCAGTGGACAAATGTTAATTGTTTTCATCAATGCTTTGTGAGAGCCTTTTCATTTCTAATCTAGGACTCATTTTACCTATGTTTTCCCAGCTTGTTTATCTTGTAACAACCTTTTCTCATCCACCATTACAATTTACCACATTGAGGGAGAATTCTGCAGTTCTTCTATTCCCTTGAACAATTAAAGTTACTAAAAGAAATATTGGGTAAACATCATAGTTTTAAAGAGATCACATTTTGATACCTCACCTGAACTTTAATTTATAGCTAACACATTTTCTCTTGTTATTTTGGGAAGAAATGTTCTCTTAGGATGTTTAACAACATAAAATATGTGGAGTCAAATTCTGTGCACTGCTGGTTTACTATATCCCATTCTGTACTGACTTACATTCTGTGTATTCTATTTACATGGGTGAGTTAGCACAGGGCATAACCCAGTAGAAAATATGGTTAGTTTATAAACTAGAGCTTGACCAATGCCACAAATTCATAATCCCCAAATGAATATTTATCAAGAATAACTTTCCTTGCTTAGTTTATAATAGATAATCCAGAACTGAAATATCCTTAAACTTTGCAAATATCTAAATTCTCCAGAGGATGCTGCTGAGATGGGGTCTTGATTCAAAAACTCTCCAAATAATTTTTGACTCCAGATTTGGGTCCAGACTTCCACAAAGTCAGTGGTATTGGAATCCAGTGTTCTGGTTCAATCCTGTTTCTATAATAAACTAAGCCAAGAAATAGGATTACTGCTATTGAAGAAATTCCTTCTCTGTAGGAAGGCAACTTTGTAGATTTTATATCTAGAGAGAGAAACTGACCTTCAGTTCTAAAGGGAACCCTCCCCCCCCCCCCCCCCCGCCGCCACATCTCCTCCTCACCCTAGATCCTTTTCAGGGTGGATGTGTACAAATTTATACAAAGGCTCACTGAAGAATGTATTTTTTGTTGTAAGGTACTTTATTACTCCTCCCATTTCGGTAAATATACAATTTCTAATATCTGTAGATGGATGAATGTATTATGATAATTCAAATTAAGAATTATGCAAACTGATCCCCACCAGTTGCAAACCTTGTGGAATTAAAATAAGAAGAAGCTATAATTACATTAAATGTTCATAATTCTTAAAACTCATCCTTTGTATTTTGCTAACCTTCGTGAGTCTGCACAATAACAAAATGCAATAGCAAATACTGTAATTATGAGCTGTTTGTTCAGTGTAGAGAAATGCTGTACCTGTGCAGTCGAATATCTTTTAAGAAACACTTCCTTGCAAATATTTTTCAATCATTTAAATAGAGGAAGAAAGCTACACCTATAAACATATTTATGTTAAGAGAAAGGGACACATAGGCTGAACCATCTTTTATTGCTCTTCATACATTCAGTGGAATTCTTAATATATAAATATTTGCAAAAATACACGTTTCGAGGGTGAGTTTTCACCTCAGCACTCATGAGGTTATTTAATTGTCTCTTGATTCTGTTATGTTGCATCCTGTGCTTTTATTGTTGTGGTGATGGTTTTGTATCACTTGAGAGAAAGCATCCTGGTTGATAGTCATTAACAACCATAACCTACATTAAATAACAAAAAAAAAAAAATTAAGGCTCTTTTGCATGGATGAAGTCCTGAAATTTTGGCAGGAGAGCAACAGAGAGACATCTTTTAAAACTGATGATATCGCAAAAAAGGACAAATTATAATGTACTATTGGTAATTGATGGTTATTTGTTAATTCTGCTATTACCAGGCCAAAACTCATAAAAGTAATACATGCTTGTAATTGTTAAAATTAAATAATTTGTTTTATTGTATAATAAGTATTTTAACAGTGTCTGCTGCAACTTACAGCTTCTTAAATTGTGTCTTTTATGGAAAGAGATAATTAGTAAATAAATTGGCTTTTCTACTAAAATACTACTTCAAAAATATGAACTAAGCTATGTTTTTCCAAGGAGGCTTGCATGGCATAAACATGTTGCAATTAAAACCTTGGGGGTTGTAATTTGGTTTACATGAAGCTGCTTTTTTCACATATGGAAAGTTAATATGCTTATTAGAGTGAAATACTTTTGCATCTTAAAAATGTTATCAGACAGATTACATTATATTTCTCCTTTAACCCCATCTATAATGGACACCTCTTTTGTGATTCCTTTGAATGCTTATGTCCTCTGTGACCATCCCTTTGTGTTGGAACACAGTGTTATCCCCTATACTGTGACTGGGTAAGATAGGAACAAATCTTGCTCTCCTTACTCGTGTGAGTATTCCCAGCAGCACTGCTTGCACGGTAATGCGAGTCAGGATTTGGGCTTTAATTTGCAAATAATTCATGGCAGAGACCTCGAGCCAATTTCTGCCTTCATTTACACCCAAATAACTCTTATTATGTCAGTGGGATCACATTAGTGTAAATATGGTCAGAAGTTGGCAATCTTATTATACATTTGTAAAGCACAACTTCTATTAATAAAATATCAATTATCGGCCTGATACTGAGAGGTAATAAGAACACATTTTGAAAGCGAAAGTAATTAAAGCATAGAGGTTAAAAGTAATTGGAATAAAATACAACATGGTTTTGCAAAAGATAGATTGTGCTAAATCAACCCGATCTCCTACTTTGAGAAGATAACAGATTTTTTAAACAGAGGAAATGCAGTAGATCTAAGCTATCTAGATTTCAGTGAGGCATTTGATACAGTTCTACAGGATAAATTATTAGTTAAATTGGAGAAGATGAGGATTAATATGAGAAGTGAAAGGTGGATAAGGAACTGGTAAAAGGGCAGACTACAAAGAGTCATATTGATAAGTGAATGGTCAGGCTGAAGGGAGGTTATTAATGGAGTTCCTCAGGGTGCAACTAGACTACATTCCTCTTTCGAAAGAGGAATGCAAATGAGGGAAATCAAAAATGCAAATGAAGCGCCAATTTACAAATCTCGTGCTTCAGTTGCATAATCTCTTCTGATCACTTTTTTGGAAGAGATATTTTGAAAAAAAAAAGCAGTCTAGACGGATTCTTTTGAAAACCCCCCCTTTTTTTAAAGTACCCTTATTCCTGAAAAAAACGGGTTCACAGGGTTCTTTCAAAAAAGGGTTTTTTTTCCAAAAGAACCCCGTCTAGACTGCTTTTTTTTCCTGAAACAATCTCTTCCGAAAAAGCGATTGGAAGAGATTATGCAAATGAAGCACGAGATTTGTAAATCAGTGCTTCATTTGCATTTTCGATTTCCCTCATTTGCATTCCTCTTTTAAAAGAGGAATGTACCTAGATGCACTGTCAGGGATCAATCTTGGGAACAATCTTATTTAACGTTTTTAACAGAAGTGAGAGTGTGCTAATAACATTTATGGATGATATCAAGGTGGGAGACATTGGCAGTATATCACACAAGAGTAAAATTGCAGAATTGCAAGGTCACGCAATTAGGGACTAACCCCAAGAATTTTTGCTATAAGATGAGGATATATCAATTAGAAGTGACAAAGAAGGAGAAAGATGTAGGTGTGTTGTTTGATCACAAGATGACTATGAGCCACCAATGTGATGTAGCTGTGAAAAAAGGCTAATGCAGTCCTAGAATGCTTCAGATGAGGTATTTCCTGGTATTTTGCAAGGTAAAGAGACTAGGGACATGTTGGTACCATTATACAAGGCACTGGTAAGACCTCATCTAAAATACTATGTTCATGCCTGTTTTCCTGTGTTTAAGAAAGATGAATTCAAATTGAAAATGGTGCAGAGAAGGGATACTAAGATGATCAGAAGAATGGTTTGCTTGGTTTGGTTTGGTTTGGTTTGTTTGATTTGGTGTGGTTTAGCCTAACCAAAGAACCTGAGTGAGTTTTGCGTGAATAAAGCCTTGTGAATTGGGCACACAATTTGGAATGCCAGTCTACTAATTGTTGCACAGCTTACTGGGAAAAAAAATTCTGATACCGTTCATTAGAAAGATAAAGTTTATTCATAGAGTGGCAATCCATCTGTGTAAATTGGCATGAATATATTCTGAACTAAATTCTGCTCTCATTTATATCCTTGTAGATTCATAGTAATGCAATTAATCTCAATGTAGTTATACTGAGTTTACATGGAAGTAGATGAAAGACTGTTTGGTCTCAAGTTCACTCCCTTTTGAAAATCTGGTTCAGACAGATCAGGTGAGGTAATTTTGAGACTTGCTAATCTATACAATTGTATTAAGTATTTCTCTTTCTTTTTAATAGACTCATCTTGTATGGAAAAACTACTTTCTAAAGACTGGAAGGAGAAAATGGAACGACTAAATACAAGTGAACTCCTTGGAGAAATTAAAGGTATAATAAATACTTAAATGGACATAATATTTTAGTAATTGAATAGAAGAAAATGTACATTTAATGCATGAACCAATCATAGATCTACGTTCAAAACTCTCACTGAATTTAATGGGACTATGGGCATGGAGTGATGCAAAGGTCAAGTATTGTGTTCTCTCTACTATTTCAAGTATAATGAAAATACAATTTATAAATTAACATATGTTTTTCTCCGTAACTCTTTCCAGCCACCTCAACCTAACTTTGTAACTGTTTTCAACAAACTAAACCCTAACCCTTTAGAATGACAAGCAGAGTTAAGAATATTTCCCTCTCGTTTCAAATTTGTTACAGATGTTAAATGTGTTAGTTCTTTTACATCAGTTAAATACCTCAGTCTCCAGACATGAAACGAAAGAGGCAAAAGTATGCCAAAGAAAAAAGAGCTGTGGGTTAGGCGTAATTTCCAAATAATGCATCTTTGTATAGGTAGTATGTGGGGTATTCTTATTGATTTTAGTGGGATGTCACATTTTGATTATTATTTTTAACCCGATGCTTCAAATGTCCAATTTGAAGCATACTAGGTTTTTCAAAATTGATTATCTGTGAAATTGAAAGAGAGACCCAGGGTGAAATCTGGGCACCATGGAAGTTGCGTAGAGTTTTGCCATGTGTAGTGCCCGTGGTTCCAAAAGATTTGTGGCACTTGGGATCTAATCAATCTAATCAAACTGTTGCTAAGCAAAAGAAGAATCCAAAGACCTTTCAGTCAGAGGATTCTTAAGGTGTTTTCCTACTCTTCAGTTCCTGCAGGAGGTTTCCTATTGGAAGGAAATTCAGGTGGTTATTGTTTGGATAGCAAATTGGAAAGACAGCTTTTCTTTCCACTGCAAGAAAGAGCTCAGATAGTTTACCTCATTTATGAGATATATTCAACAGATTTATTTCTGTTGATTGCTTGGGTCTTATTAAATGACAACTATAAATACACGGGCCCAAGAATTTGTTTATGCCATATGCATGATGTCCTTACTAATGGTAAAACAGAAAGTCTATCAGAAGAAAATTGGTGCTTGTGTTTTTGCATTTCCACCAAGAAGATGTCCTGAAATTCTTCACTATAGATGTAAACAAGATGAAGTTTGGCCCTTTTAAATAAATAATTTGTAACTTGTCAGCTAATACTATGTCAAATCCTACCATTTGGACCTCCCTGGTCCGGCTCCCTCAGTCCTTGTTGAGGGATTTTGCTGGACCAGGAGAGGTCATTTCTGGCCCCCTGCCACTGTCTCCTCCCCCACCACCACCCCCGTCCAGCCCTGGTCCAGCTGCCAACCCTTCCTTGCTGCCAGCCCTGCTGCTCTGCCACACCCACCAGGCTTCCCGGCCCTGCTAGGCAGCCCCACTGCCACACACTGGGCTCCCAACCCCGCTGAGCAGCCCTGCAAGAAACAAAAGGCAGCAAAACTGATAATTTGAAATGCTAATCTATTTAAAACTATGTTGTCTCCTAATGACAAGCAGTGTTGGACATTGGTCGGGCAATATAACTACCTAAATCATATATATAATAGCCCATTGTCTGTGCGTCTGTAATGCTGACGTACACGGCCATGCCCCCTGGCCATGTACATCAGCGCCCCACCCGCCTTCCCCTCCCTCCGCGGCGTGGCGCTTGCCGCCGCATGCCACCGCATGCCCCCTCCCGGGGCCCAGCTGAGCGGTGCTGGCACTGCACTGCTCAGCTGAGCCCCGGTGGGACGGGAAGGGGGGCAGGCCGCTGATGTACATGGCTAGGAGGCGGGGCTGTGTACGTCACTGCCCCCCCCTTCCTCCTCCCACCGTGGCGCTGAGTGGTGCGCCCCTCCGCCGGGCCACCGCGGGAGAGGAGAAAAGGGGGCGGTGACATAGACAGCCTCACCCCCTGGCCGTGTACGTCACCGCCCCGCCCCTCCTCCCCCACGGCGGCCTGACTGAGTGCACAACACTGTGCAACACTCAGCCACAACAACTCAGCTGCGGTGGCCCGTGCAACACAGTGCAACACGGCACTGTGCAACAACTCAGCTGCGGCGGCCCGGCTGAGCGTGCAACACTCAGCCGAGTCACCATGGAGGGAGGGGAAGGGGGTTGGGCGGTGACATACATGGCCAGGGGGCTTTCATAGGCTCTTACACAGGCTCTTACATAACTCTCCCCTGAGTTTGGTGATGCTTTCATCCCAGCATACCTGGCTTGTCTAGATCTGTAAGCTAAAACCCTAGAGAGGCTTTCACTTGAGTCAGCAACTTTCCCCCTCCCTTTGCAGCAAAAATAAAAGTTTAACTTTTTGGGTGTGTCTACACTGCACTGTTATTTTGAAATAACTGACATTATTTTGAAATAAAAATGAGAGCATCTACATAGCAATTCGGTTATTTCAAAATAAATTTGAAATAGCGGATGGCTTATTCCAACTTTGGTGCTCCTCATTCCACGAGGAATGATGCCTCTTCCGAAATAGCTATTTTGAAATAGCGGTAATGTGGACACTCCACTGCTGCTATTTTGAAATAGCCAGGGCCATTCAAACTGCTTCCTCCCTGGTGCCTCCTGGGACTCTAAATTGAGATAGCAGGTCTACATTAGGGAAGCCTGCCTCGAACTAACTTTGAGGCTTCCCTGTAGTGTAGATGTGCTATTTTGAAATAAGCTATTTCTTTCACAATAGCTTATTTTGAAATAAGTGTGCAGCGTAGACGTATCCTTTGATACTTTCCCTCAGCTCCTACCATGTGGCCGGAAAGAGAGATACATTCTTCAACAATTCAGTGTCACAAAGGGGTGTGTCAGCATTAGTGAGGACACAATAACCTGGGTATGAATTTGCAGAACGGCTTCTCTGTCTGATTAGATCTGATTGCCAATTGCCCAAGTTAACTTTGCAGTGCAGACATACCCATGGGAGCTTTTTTTCTGCCTCATTCTTGTAGTTTTCAGTTTTTGCTTTGGCCCTCTGGTCATATGGTTGTGTGTAATTATAAAAATGTTAATGTAAGTGATGTGCAGGGTGGGGCCCCTTTCAATTGCCCAAATGGTGACAAGTGGCCACAATATAAAGAAGAATTAAGTCCTTAATGTCTTATTTCTGCCTCAAGGGGGGTTTTAGATGATTACGTGTGTTTTATCTCGTTGGATTAGCAAAGCCAAAGCTAATAGCAAGAAGAATATTTTGAGTGTGATGTGAGGTGAGATTTAGCCATGTACTTCCTTTCCACTGAAACTTTGTTGTCTCTCCCAGTGTGGCTCTGAATTGGCCACAAGTGTTTGCTGAAGTGTCATTCCATACTTCTCCAAAATAGTGAGACCCTGATTTAGAGAACCAGATTTCATTCTCTTTGCGGTGCCAATTGATCCCTGGGCTTGCCCTGCTTGGTGGCGGGGCATGCTGGTACACTGCTCTTTTTCACTTTTTCTTCAGAGGCTACCCATCATTTCAAGCTTCCCGCTGATGACGGGAGATAGAAATTGTTTTCTCAGAAGCCAGCCCACAGTAGTGTCTTGTGGCTAGACAAATCTCTGGAGGGCAACATGAAATGCTCTTTTCCTCAGAGGGTTGATTGCACTTTTTATAGAACGTTTTCTCTGGGTTCTGACTCTATCCCTGATTCTGCTGTTGATTCACGGTTTGACTTTGGGCATGTCACTTCATCTTGCTGTACTGTGGTTTACTCATTAATCCTGAAGTGTTCCTTCTCCACAGAGGTTTTAGGAGGCTTCGTTAATGTTTGTAAACCATTTCTGTGGAGTAATTATCACCATTATACAGAAGGGAAAGCTGAGGCACAGAAAGAATCAGAATCTTGCTGCAAAATAGGTTAGTGGCAGAGCTGGGACTAGAAATTAGTTGATTCCCAGTCCAGTGTCCTTTCCCCTGTTTCCAACGTGTTAACTTTGAATATTCTTTAAAAATATGTAGTTTTTGGAGGGGTAATGATATATGTTAACATGGGTAAGCATTTATGGGCCTTAAAAATGTGTTCTCAGTGGATACTGAAAGAAGAGAGTGGGGACGAGGCGCTTTGGGATATAAAGAGGACATTGTAGGCATATGGGAGCATGAAATAAGACATGAAAATGACAATGTAAATAAAGGAAGTAGGGCAATCTATAGATGGTTCTAAATCGATGTGTAATCAACCAAGCATACTTTAAATTGTTTTGTAATGTCCCAAGTTCCAGATTTCTGTGTTCATGGGGTTTATTTTTGAGGCCTGATAGGATTTCTGATCAGGTAATTGCCTCTGTATATTGAAGAGGTCAAAAATGACTTTTGAAAATTTACCTTTGTATTTGACATGAGGTCTCTTATTTCTGCGTTGCAATTAATTTTCAGTTGAAGTGTTGTAACTAGTTGATGGTTTTGGCTTTTATGCGTCTGCTTCCTTCTTTTCTGTTACTGAGGGTATGGCTACACTACCGAGTTTTGTCGGAAAAAACAGTGTTTTTCTGACAAAACTTGAGGAACGTCCACACTGCAATTGCGTTCTTCTGCAAGAAAATCAAAAGAACAGTTTTTTTTTTCCGGCATTGGAGATCCTCATTCTATGAGGAAGAAGCCTATTTGCGAAAGAGCTCTTTCACAAAAAAGTGTGTGTGGACAGGGAAGAGGGAGTATTTTTGGAAGAAGTGGAGAGAGAAAAAAGCACAGGTGCCCTGGTGGCCATTCCATCCATAGCAGTCATAGCAATCATAGCTTTCATTCAGTCTGGACGCTCTCTTTCGAAAAAGCAGATTGCTTTTTTGATGCAGTTTTGCAGAGTGGACGCTCTTTTTTTGGAAGAATTTTTTCTGGAAAATCTCTTCCGAAAAAAGCTTTTTCCAAAAGAAGCCTGCAGTCTAGACGTAGCCTGAGAGTCCAGCAGGAAGTGATGCAGTACAAACTATTTTTTAGGTCATTTGTGAGAAAAATCTTGATGATCAGAAACAGACGAGTGGTTCAGTGAGGAGCAGCTCTTTGCACTGACTGTTATTGGGAGCTGTTTACTTTGGATAGAAGGCGTTGTTCTTGTCAAGGATAATCTGAGCACATGCTCTCTCTCCCCTCTGTGCCTGCACAAGTGCCCTTTGGCTCAAAGCCTGACATAGCTGTATGTGGGAAGAGGCATCAGTTAGGCAGGGTAAGCCCACAGCCCTTCACAAATAAAAGGACGTTAAGGCCATTTATACCAATAGCACAAACTATTTCTGTTCAAACACAAATGATGATAGAAGAAAAAATGATCGTGAGATAGAGACAAAATAAAGGCATGATTTCTTGCCTTACGTTATATACTTCTAATTAATTATAATAGTATGATTAGAAACTATATCCATTTGTCAACAGAACGCAAAATATCCTGTCTAGCTAATAGCCAATGAATGTTTTAAGTGGAATTGTTCATGTTCCCATTTACTCCTGTATACTGTCCTTGATGTGTGAAACCATTCTACATCTTCTTTATTAGAATTTCAGTTACTGATAAGAGGCTGATTCTCCTCTGAGTTCCTGCAGAACAATCCTGTTCCTCTCACAAAATACAGGACTAGGTAGCACTTTAAAGACTAACAAGATGGTTTATTAGATGATGAGCTCATCATCTAATAAACCATCTTGTTAGTCTTTAAAGTGCTACCTAGTCCTGTATTTTGTTTTAGCTACCCCAGACTAACACGGCTACATTTCTATCACTGTTCCTCTCAGTGAGGCTGCATAGGTAAAGCTGAGAGCGGAACCTCTGGCACAATATTTGGTAGCTACTTGGTAGTGTTTAAATCAGTTGTCATAGTCATTTGATATGTTTATACTTGAAACATACAGGGCAGATTTTAAAAGGTCCATGAGACAGATGAGGCTGAGCAAAATGACTTGCTTACCTGAAAAAAATCTCACATTTACAGGTGCAAATTGCATGTCCAATAGCCCAAGCTGTAGAAGCAGATGTTTTGAATAAGCAAACTGGGTTCAAATTCAACTCCTGCTTTGCAGAATTTGGATGCAAGTGATCCAGCCTCCAATGTTTGCTTTATTGTAGTTTAGGCTTCTAGATTTTCTTTACTGACCACAGCCAGGCCAAGTAAGACCATTTATCACTATAAAGAGTCTGTTTCAAGTTTTCTGTTTCTGTTGCAAACGTAAATCTCTGGAATATCTTACATGCATCATGCAGTTGTCTATTGAAATAGCCTGCAATGGTCTTTTTCAGCTTTCAGGGTCTTTGAAGATCAAATAAAGGCCAGTCTTTAAGTTACTTAAGCAATACATATTGCAGAAGGGTCCGAATTTTTCTAACAATCTTATATATGAGTGACTCCTGAGTTAACTGTTACAAGTTTGCGTTACAGCTTTTACTGCTGGCGTTTATAACCTGAGCTATTTATATTTTTAGGCATTGTGACTCAAATGTCACATGCTGGCTTTGTACAATATACTGTATTTTTAGACTGGACAGTGACTGATACCCATAGATTTATCTAATACTGAAGTCTATTTGCATTGTATGTTTTTCTTGCTTACTTGTGGCCCTTTTACTCCCTATATAATTTATTAGATCAGTTACCAGAGGAGCCTTATCAACTCTCAAAGAGAAGCCTAAAGCCATTATTTCACATAGCACTTATAAATAAAATGAACTCAGAATGGTTGGATAAGAGGGAGGCATGTCCCTGTTTCCTATGGAGACCTTAAGTTTAATAAAGCAAACTTACTTCACTCATTTTCTCAGTATAGGGCATGTCTATACTAGGAAATTATTTCAAAATAACTAAATTGGAAATAATAACTCCCCAAATAGCAAAATCAAAATAGCGTGTCCCCACCATGGGGAAGCCTCAAAATTAGCAAGAGGCATTGTGGATACACTACCTTGACTTAGAGCCCCAGGAAACATTGGGGAGTAATTACTTTGAATGATACTGTAGTTATTTGAAATAGCAGCAACGGAACGTCCACACTAACACTATTTTGAAATAAACATTATTCCCAGAGGAATTCAGGAATACAGATTTTGAAATAATAGACTTGTAGTGTGGACATGTAACCATCTGCAGGCAGAAGAGAACATGGGACCTCTGGAGCGTAGGCTATGTCTAGACTGCAAGCCTCTTTCGAAAGAGAGTGTCTAGACTGCACGTTGAACTTTCGAAAAGGCGGCTTGCTTTTTTGAAAGAAAGCATCCAGTGAGTCTGGATGCTCTCTTTCGAAGAAGCCCTATTTACATTGAAGAACGCCTTCTTTCGAAAGAGGAACTTTCGAAAGAAGGCGTTCTTCCTCGTGAAATGAGGTTTACCGCCATTGAAAGAAAAGCCGCGTTCTTTCAATTTAATTTCGAAAGAACGCGGCTTGAGTCTGGACGCAGGGGAAGTTTTTTCGGAAAAAGGCTACTTTTCCCGAAAAAACCCCTGAGTCTGGATACAGCTTAGTGTATGAGCCAACTGGTTCTCAGCTTAAATTGCAGCACTCACTCATTTGCTTCAAGTAGTCTATGTGCCACTACATAGGACAGTGAACCACATCCCCTAGGAGTGTGGGTTACAGACACTCTGCTTATTATTTTGAAATAAGGGGGGTTATTTTGAAATAATTCCCTAGTGTAGACTGGGGCTATTAGACTGAATAGATTAAGAGCCTCAACATGTAGGTGACTGGTATTCTTTATTGAATAGTTGGAAAAAGTGACATTTTCTGTTCCTATTATCTGGTGGAAGAGAACAGTGAGGCACAACTGTTTGCATTATGTGATTATCAATTACACATTTATATAATAGCCTCAGAGCCAGCTGTCCATGAATGAATCTGTGTGAACATTATGAATACTATGTGGTTAGAGTCTTTGATTCCTTTCAGTAACAGGTAGGTTAATTGTTATTTGCATGCGTTTAATACAAAATCTCCATTCTCTCGCTGAAATATAGAATTATAGATACATTTTCAGGGGCTCCGGGTACACGATACAGAGTGTGAAGGATCATTTTGAGTAAAATAAGGCTCCTGAAACTACCATGTTATGTTACCCTGCTTTACAGTTTGTTCTTGTTTTATAGTATTTATTTCTCAATTACTATTGTATAAGTTCCTTGCAAACAATATATGTTTGCAGAAGCTGGCTTTATAATTATAAAGGAAAGTATAAATATAAATATATAATGTCTTCTGTGTATGTGTATATATATGTGTGTGTACACACACACACACACACACACACACACAAAAGATATAGGTCTTATATCGCAGAAGCACCCATAGGTTTTTAATTATGCCACTTTGTATGGCTGTAGACATTTCAAAGCTCCCCTTTGTGCTCTCTATTATAAACATCTTTTATTTCTTTTGAAGTCTGCATGATATACATACTAGCAATTAAAAACCCAGCTCAGGGTTGGAGACACAAGGTCTTCATAATTAAAACTCAAACAAAAGCTACAAGCGAAAAACACACTCTATGATTAAGGTCTAAAGTGTTATGATACATTAGAATCTATGTTAACTGCTAGGATTTAAAAATCAATACTCAGGAAAAAAGATCAGTTGGTTCCAATTAGGGAAATCAATGAAAACATTTCCTTCTTCCTCCCTAACAACTACCCTCCCCCACAACACCTTGAATTTAAAAACTAGTCTTGATTAGAAATACACCACAGGCTGTAAAGTTTTCTGGTAATATATTCATTATTGAAATCCAATATAACACTATGTTTAACTTTATCTTTTACCAGTCTAAATCTGAAGTATACTTTTATTTTTACATTTCTTTAGACAGAAACATTTGGCAAGATGCATCACAGTAACTACCTTTCTGAGTCTAAACTGATGTTATAAAATAAATGATAACTTACCATTATGTAAATATTGGAGTACTCAATAAGTAAACCAAAAATCTACCAATTAGTCTTTGTGCTGGGTATGCTTGGCAAAGAATTACGTAAAATGGTTTCAAAATAAAAATGTGCACAATACTTACAGTTATTATGCCCTGTTGTATTTTTTTTAATGGTTAAGATACACTTTTATAATTAGTAAGGCCAAAGGAGTTATTTCTGATCTCTTTTAAATTGGTGGAAAGCCATATATTTTCATTCAATACCTTAATTTTTCTTGATACATGATAATTATGTTCCTGATCTTGCAATGAGTTAAGCAAATGTTTAACTCCACTCTGTGCTTACAACACATAGTGTTAAGTGTATCTATGCTTCTTTGCAGGACCAGGGACATCATTTGCAAAAAAGAATATTCGCACATTTTTCCCTCTCTGACCACTGAGGCATGGGAGCAGTTATCACAATTGCACCAGCTTCTAACATTAAATGGACACTGCAGTGTTCAGTAACAGAAGTAGTAGCAAGCACACCTGTAATATTAAAAAACTTCATTTCATTCTTATTTTTAAGTGCCAGTAAGCAGGTTTGAAAGTAATTTTGAAAAAGAATCAGTATGTTTTATTTCTTCCCCCTGCTCACCTTTGGGTTGTATAGGTATTTTAGCCTTATATTTTAATATTCCTAAAACCGATATTTATTCATTTGAGCAACAATCTCATTTAAGTCAAAGAGAGTTTTGCTTCAATGAGGACTATGGAACTTAAGGTCTACTTTGACTCAAGACAGTTGCAGAGCTGCTCTTGACTCAAACACCCATACTGCAAAGAATTTCCACACAGAACTTTTACTGAAGTCAAGTGTACCGTCTAGTAGATAAAGTTATGCACCTGCATAAGAATTTGCTGTACTGGGACCTTAAGTTGTAAAAGGCTTGGCCTCTAATTTGCTAGAGTTTTATCATTTTTGAATGGCCTTGGTGTTATCACTTGATGCAGATGCAAGGCTAAATACTGGCAAGGTGCTGCACACATGCAAGTGTCTGAAAACTAATGCACAACACCGAATGTCTGCATTGCAAGCTTATTTCGAAATAGAGCATACACACTACAGGGAACCCTCCAGATTAGTTTGAGGCAGGCTCCCCTAATTTGGATGCTGTCTTGATGTAGAGCCCCAGGAGGCACTGGGGAGGAATAACTTAGAATGGCCCTGGTAAGGGGCTATTTCGACACAGCAGCAGTGGAGCGTCCACACACCCTCTCTTCTAAAAGAGCTTTTTCGAAAGAGGCCTTATTCCTCGTGGAATGAGGTTTGCCAACATTGGGAAAGACCCTCTGTTATTTCTTTATTAGCTGTGTGGATTCTAGTGTTTTTCCAGAATAACGGCTTTATTTCAGAATAAATGCGCAGTATAGATGCACCCTGAGGCTACATCTAGACCACCTCCCTCTCTCGGCAGAGGGATGTAAATGAAGCACTTCGAAAGTGCAAATGAAGCTGGGATTTAAATATCCCGTGCTTCATTTGCATAATCACATAATGGCGCTCTTTCGAAAAAGCGCTATTTTGAAACTGAAACTGCAGTCTAGATGCGGTTGTTTTGAAAACAGGGCACTTCTTTGAAAGATCCTGTAAACCTGAGGCTCCTGAGATTTACAGGATCTTTAGGAAAAAACATGATTTTGCAAATGAAGCGCAGGATATTTAAATCCCGGCTTCATTTGCACTTTCAAAGTGCTTCATTTACATCCCTCTGCCGACAGAGGGAGGTGGTCTAGACATACCCTGAGAGATCAGAATGGAAATTTCTTGCCCAGTTTGAGCTCAGCTCAGTGACTACCCATGAAAAGGCCTCTCTGTAGTCCTTTTTTGATAGGAGCAACAAAAGGTGTTGCTGGGTCTTGGTGTCAGTGTGGTTTGCATGCTTTTGTTCGTGTGCCTCAGCATCTAGCAAGAGACCATCTGCACAAACAATTCATATTCTGGGCAAATGCAGTTTTTGGGCCTGATTCAGGGAAGAGCTCGAGCTTGAATATAAGTCTTAATGATGACGGGTGGAATTCAAGGTCCCTTCCTGAGCAGGGAATCCTTCCAGAAAGGAGGCCTCTGTGTGTGAGCACTCTGCAAAGAGCCCTAGTATGGAACAGCACTGTAGGTAAGCAGTGTGGCCCAGCCACCTAGGGAGTGTCTTTATGGCAAATGGAGCCCACAGCAGTGATCCTTAGAGTCTGGGTCTACATCCTTGTGCCTGTAGGACTCATGCCATGGTGCTAAAAACAGCAGTGTTACTGTGGTGGAGCTTGGTCTCTGGAACATCTGTACAGTGCCACCTGTTTAGTGTTGTATTGTGAGCCCAAGTCTGTAGATCTGGAGCCTGTTACTTGCTGGTTTCTGTATGAAGTGTAGATGTACCCTAAGACAGGTTTCCTACCTTCCAATCTACTAATTTATCCACTGGCACCACCAAGTGAATCTGAAATATTTTAGAATAGGTTCACTGTATGAGTTTGCAAAATGTTATGTGAATTGCTTTTAAAATGTATCCATTGCCATGAAAGCTCCGAGGTCTTTCAGGTAAATCATCCCCCCGCCAGAATATCTATCAATGGGTTATATTTTCAAAAATACTTAAGTTAGCCTAAGTTCCATTGATTCATATGTATATGTTAATTACACTTGCAAATTATTAGAATTGTACATACGCACATATGTTAGTGTTCCAAAGGACTTGTCTAATGAAATAAGAAAGAACAGAAATCAGCTGTATCAGAGGGGTAGCCAGCCGTGTTAGTCTGAATCTGCAAAAGCGGCGAGGAGTCCTGTGGCACCTTATAGACTAACTGAAGTATTGGAGCATAAGCTTTCGTGGGCAAAGATGCGTGTATCTGACGAAGTGGATCTTTGCCCACGAAAGCTTATGCTCCAACACTTCAGTTAGTCTATAAGGTGCCACAGGACTCCTCGCCGCTTTTGCAGATTCAGACTAACACGGCTACCCCTCTGATACAGCTGATTTCTGTTCTTTCTTACTTCATTAGACAAGAACTCCTCACCGCTTTTGCAGAAATCAGCTGGGTGTATATATGCATTGCTAATGAACTTATAGTATGTTTAACTCTAATCTAACAGTAGTGCAACAGGAATTAGAAACTGACACTTTCTTTTAACTCTTTCACTGAAATGGTAGTATTTTGTTACCATTTTATATTGTTCCTTTTTGTTAAGTTCCTTCTTTCTTTAAAAATGTTATTAATTTCACCCATGCATCCTAAACTTTGTTGCAACTTACAATGTACTGAAATTAAGGTTTTTTTTATTTTAATCACTTTTGACCCTAATTGAAGTCAATGGTGTTCCTTCAGATTTGCAACAATATAAGTAAAAATAGAACTTGGCCACATGGTCAAAATGATGGTATAAATTGTGGACACTTGTGTTTACATCTTCTCCTTCATACTGAATAACTGAAAGCAAATCTCTTTTATTTAGAACCTGGTCCATGTCCAGTTGAGGCCAATAGGTGTCTTTCCATGAGGTTTGGTACGAATCAGATTAGACTCTAGAAATATTTGAGAAGAGATTTCATTTACTTACTGTAGCAGGGTGATGACAAGGGCCTGGTGATGTTAGACAGGAGAAGTTTGTCTCAATTTCGTTTAGTACGAGTCACCAGTATGTTGTTTAATGTACTTTTGTATATTGTAATACATGTTTGAATTTGATCATAAAGGTGGTGTATTCTTACACAGCAAACACAAAATGAGATCTGCCCCAGTGGCTTTTTAAAACGGGTTGCCCTGTAGTTAGCAGTAATGAGAGAGGCTAGCAAGCTTGTATTTGGAATGAACCCTCATGCTTATTGAGATTTCTTTGAATAGGTTTCCATCACAACAGGTGTCCAATTGTTTTATGAGTAAAATATTATCAGCCTTCCAAATTAGCCAGGGCAAAATGCAAGTTGTGTGATTAAATAATCAGACCCACTACTTAAAAATGTACTTGATTTCTACAGGAATGTTAAGTTACTAAGCCCCAGTCTCTCATACAGATTTTTCAGTGGAAACTGTGATTGTTTGCAGCCTGCAAGTAGCAGCTTGCAGAAGAACCAGTTTGGTGTGTTTTACATAATTCTTCATAAATTATACAAGATAAAACCGCTAAAAAAGCATATAATAATAGGTTTTCCTTCTAGTCTAACATTTTTAATCTACCAATGAAGGTATTATACTGCACATTAAATCAGAAAAAAAGTGGGCCTCTAGTGGAAAATAGTTTGAAAGTGTTCTGCATTCAATTAGGAAGCACATCAGTTTAGAAATATAAAACGCACTGTTGTTTTTTTAAATAATTCAGTTTATGTGATGGAGTGAGGGAGGGGAGGGATAGGGGAGAGAGAAAATCCTCTGAATTAGAAATGCAGCTTACAGTGTGGAACCCACATATGCCACCGGTTACTGAGCAGTTTACTAAACACAGTGACTCAGAGACCCAAGATGTGATTAAAAACCTGAAACAGTAGGTTTACTGAGAACAAGCCTTCCCCACGAATTGAAAGTGTAACAGTGCAGCTGTCAGACACCAATTACCTGCAGGTAACTGTTTATTTTCATATCTGAATCTGTTTGTCAATCAAAGAATGCAATGAATCAGGAGATGGGATCTCAAATACAAAACCACAAAGTCAGAGACAGCATCTGGAAGAACTCCAAGCCACAAAAATTAGGGAAGGAGCACAGAGGGAACAAAAACTGTAAATGCTTGCATAGAGTCTGCCTCCATATACATTGAATTTAAATAATTGTGTTGATGCATCAGTAATAATAATTGCTGATAAAAATTATAGTCCTTATTTTGGGCAGCAGTATGTTTTAGTAGATGCGAAATTAAATGTAATTTATATTAATTAGGGATAATGTGAACAGTATACAAGTGGTTGACATTTCTGACATTTTTAAAGCATACTAGTATACAGGAAGATGCTTCTTTTATATTTGTTTTGACTTGGAAATACTGGAGATTGATAAGTGCCCCCTATGCATTCTCTGTCCATAAAGATCACAGTTCTAAACTCAGAGGTTGGAAGGCTATTTTATAGGCAAGTTTCACTATACTTTGAAATTCATGTCAGGGGTTTTATAGTTTATTTAACTATTTACACAGCAACTTTAATTTTTCTCTGGGCCCTGGAAAGCATTCTGACTAATGGTGCAAAACGAGCTTCTGCTGTTGAAAATGTAGCTGCTGTACTCAAGTTGTAAGATTTCAAAAGACAGCGCAATACACAGAAAGGTTTGTACAAACCAGAGTTTTTCTAAGAGAAGAGAAGCCTACCGGGACTTTCAGGTTTTGATTGGTAACATCAAGGGAGCCCAGACAGAAGTTTATTAAGAAAGGTAAAGAAAATGCAATGGGCATAACTCTTCGGTGGTTTGCTTGAAACACAGGTTTTCAGATCCATTAAGAATCAGAGTTCCTTTTAACTGGTAATGAAAGGGCTTCTCTTTACCTTTGCTGCCTAAACATTTGCCTAACACATAATTATGATTCCTCAATGGTCACAGGCTGACTGGGGATGTCTCTGCAGAAAAGATCTTAAATGTAGGGTTCCCGCTATTTGCAAATGTATTGTATCAGCCTCATAGCCTATTATTGTTTGTCTCCAGTGGTGAGTGGCTACGTACACTGTATCTGCAGAGACAAATAAAAAAAGAGCGGGCCTGATTTTTCAGAGATGTGTCTCCCACTTCTGCTAAGGGCCACTCATTTGGAATGACAGCCACACAGTTGCCCCTGCAGTCACTCCTCACTCATTCTCCGTGAAATGTCACTCAGAAGCAGGGCCACTGGCAGTGAGCCAGGCTTCCTCTTTGGCTTTTCTTCCCACTGACTATTTTTGGCTTTTGAGCAGGGAGACGGTACTTCCTCCTGCTTCCTCTCCCACTACTCCCTTTGCTGTCTACTTTGCTCCCAGTCCCACTGTGCCTCTCGGACAGCAGAGTAAGCAGGAAGAGGTGATCGATCTGTACTGCTCTGAGGCCTTGGACAGCAGCACCTTTTTCTGTTAGGACACAGTTGTAGTTTGAGTGAGAGGGCCCAAGTGGCTACAAAGAAATTCAAGAACCGCAGGAGAGGCTGCTCTTTTTTAGGGAAAAGGGCCATTGGTAAAAGGTGAAAGAGAAGGAGAAGGTCACAGCAAAGAGCGAGTCAGTGATAATAAAATATAAATTAATGGGACAGAAATTGTAAGGGAGAGAGTGAAAGAAACCTGGCAGGGGCAAATAGGGGGAAAATGCCTTATGGTTAACACACAGAATATGTGTGAAGGGTAGTTATGCCAGGACTTCTGCGTTTAGTTCACAGATCTGCCACTGACTAGCTGAGCAACTTTAGGAAAATCCCTAATTTCCCTGTACCTCAGCTTTACTAATCTGGAAAATGGTGTTAATAATATTGACATACCTGTCAGGTAAGAGAAATTATCTTGTGATGATGAGATGGAAGTACCATAATTTACAGAAGATTATCAAATAGCGAGAGAGAGGCTGACTCACAAAAAGTTTGGTCACTTATGGTGCCTCTAGACTGCGGGGGTTTTCCAGGATGTATCCCAAAAAAACTCCTCCACATCCAGGGAATGCATTTGCTCGTCTGCTTTTTTTTGCAGAAGAGCAAATGCGCTCTTTTGGAAGCCCTGTCTTCTTCATTTTATGAGGAAGAATGCATCTTCCGAAAGAAGGAGATTTTCCAAAATTTGGCCCAGTGTAGACAGGCCAAATTTTGGAAAAGCCTCTTCCCCCCCCAAAAAAAAAATCGGAAAAAGATACACGAAATGCGGAGTGTAGACCTAGCCTAAATGTGCTTTACTCTGTGGGCTACACAAGAAATGGTGGAGTGGTAAATAATAACAAAGATAGGTTAGTTCTACAGAACAAGCTGGGTCATATGTTGACAATTGGAAAGGCTTCACAAAGAGCTATAAGAAGGGTTCAAGAGCTGGAAAACCTGCCTGACATTGAGCGTCAACCCCCTCCCCCCCCCCCCGAATATATTTCATTTATCTAAGAGAAGGTTAGGTGGTGACTTGATCAAAGTCTATAAATATCTATATGGGGAGACTGTTACAGATAGCACAGGCCTCTCTCCTTTAGCAGACAGAGGCATAACAAGATCTACTAGCTGGAAGCTGAAGCTAGACACCAGAGATAAAATGCCCCATTTTAACAATGAGGATAACTAACCACTGCATCAACATATGTGGTGTGTTCTCTCTTACTTAAAAAACTCTAAATCTTGACTGGAGGTATTTCTAAAAGATATGCTATAGCTCAACCAGAAGTTATGGACTGGGCGCAGGAATTTTTCAGTAAAATTTTCTGTCTTGTGTTATGTGAGGAGTCAGACTAGATGATTGCAGGGATTTTTTCTGAATAGGGCTGACCAGGAAAAGGACTTGTGGGAAAACATTTCAAGTTTTTGGAAATGTTTTAATCCAAAATCACAACAAAAATCCAAAACTTTTCAGTGGAACTGGGGGTCTGCAGTGTCTGATTTAGGAAACACTAAAATGATCCCTCAAAAGGAGAGGGGATTTCTGTTATCAAAATGAAATATACTCCTAGATAGGTCATGTTCCCCAGGAACCTGGAATTACTAGGAACTCTGGAAGGCAAAATGCAGAATATTTAAATGTTGACAAATTAGCATTTTCTGACCCCCATCCTTACCCCAAAAAAGTTCTATCAGAAAATTCTTGGCCAGCTGTTTTTATGAACTTTTATTTTTGGAATAATCTCCAGGTGTAGGGCCATATTCGGATACTTTTGAAGATAGAAATATATAGGAAAGGCATTTTAAGTTATGACTACATGCAAACAGGTACTAAATCCTGAGTTTAAATAACAATGAATAATGAGTGTTAAGGACTGGCTGTGGTGGGTCTTAATGAGGATTTTCTAGTCTATGGGCATGAAACAAGTACATTGTTCAGCCAATAGCTAGCTAGGTTATAATAAGAATTTATAAGCTAAGCTTCTGAAGCATGGGTGCTTAGCATGCTACTAACCCTCAGAGAGAAAGATGTCTCAGAAGCACGTTGTGGAAGTACAAAATTCTTCTGTAATCCTAATCAACTTCTTGACTGATTGGTTGAAAAAGAAAGATTGATGTTTCAGCTTCCTAGTCATACTTGGGGTGTATCTACACTGCAGAGTATTTTTGAAATACTATTTTTCTGAAAAAACTTCACTTACATCCACACTCTATTGTATTATTTCAACATAAAGTTGAAAGAATGGAGGGGTTTTTCCGACATTGGTAAACTTCTTTCTATGAAGAAGAAGCCTTTTTCCGAAAGAGCTCTTTTGGAAAAAGGCTTGTGTGGATGGGGAAGAGGGGTTGTTTTTGAAAGAAGAGGCCTCCAGGAAAAAGCACAGGTGCCCTGTTAGCCATTCAATCCATAATAATCACAACTTAAATGCGAGATAGCGTCCATTCAATGTGGATGCTATCTTTCGAAAAAGCAGATCTTTTTCTGATGTGTGTTTGCTCTCTTTTGAAAGAAGTTTTTCCAGAAGATCTCTTCTGGAAAAGCTTCTTCCAAAAAAAGCCTGCAGTCCAGATGTAGCCTCAATGTAACTTTCAAGAAGATTATGTCTCATGAATATTTATTTGCAACTATAATAAATATGTTTATCCAAACATAGTACACAATTTTTTATAAGAAATGCAATAGAAGTGGCACTGCATTTTCAAAATGAGTTGAAGGACATTTCATAGGGAAATTAGATTTTTCCAGTCTTTCTTTCTGTCTTTCTGTCTGTCTGTAAAATAAGTACACAATGTCTGCAGTGGAAATAAACCAAGGAAATGCAGCTTTTATCCAGGGTTGGGTCTTGATGTCTGAAGAAGAAATAGGATTTGTAGTCCCGGTTTCTCCTAAATGCATTCCAGCATTTTTGTGGTGTTTACAATTGGAGAAATATCATCAGAGGCTGCCTCATTCCTTTTTTGCTTTGGTGTTTCCAGGTGTACTTTGGGGTGCCATTAGATATGGTATTCTCTGGAGTGACTTTAGATATACTAACCCTGCAATGGGTTGCTGGGGACGTACCGATCATTGTGGACCCAGAAGGCCGAGCCTCTGTTCTCTGGCTGCCCATGCGCCAGGTGTAGAAGCAGAGTAAAAGAGGCAGTCCAGCATATTTGCGGATGTGGGACAGGGGAGGAACGATATAAACTGCTGGTTCTTGCAGAGTTACCTGCGATGCTCCTTGCAGTAAATCCCAAAGACCCAGACCATGTACCAGGTGACTCATTGACTGTGGAGACTGCGGAGGAAGCCAAGCTGTCAGCCACTGAGGAGGCTTCTGTTGGTTCTATGCTCAGCCCCAAGGGAAGTAAGGCTTGCAGATTTGCTTATGTTTCCCACCCAGGGGCTGCAGCCTGCTCGCTGCATTGCCTGCCCAGAAGGCTAATTCCCTAAGTGCAACTGCTACCAAAGTGTATTCATATAAATGATGTTGGGACCCACTTGGCTGAACTCACTCACTTAAGGGGGATACCAGCTATGGGCCGGGGTGTACCAACCAATGTTCACTCTTAGCACAGCTTCATGGGGGATTAATCAGCCCTGCTCAGCCAGAGGCTCAGGGCTCCCTGCAGGTAGCTGACTGACTGGATGGGGCTGATTAATCTCCCGTGAAGCTGGGCTGCCCCGTAGCTTAGAGGGAACCGGGGTGGCCCAAGGCAGGCTGGCACCTAGGCGGAATGCGCGATTGGCACCTCTGCCTCCACAGCCCTCAATGGCATGACATCATCATTGGGCGCCCCGTTTAATGCAGCACCCTCGGCGATGGCCAAGTCGGCCTATACGCATGGGCTGCCCTTGGAGGGAACACTGGTATCAACCCCATACTGAGCTGACGGAGGTTCCCCAGCTCAACATGGAGGGCCCCTTATGCCAGAGCTTAGATTTTCTAATATTACGTTGTATTAATTCTTTTGAATGGCTCATATTTGTATTTCACGCAGGGTGTGTCTAGACTACAGGTTTGTTTTTTTTTTAAAGTAGCCCTTTTTTGAAAAAACTTCACCTGCATCTAGACTGCAGCCATGTTCTTTCGAAAGTAAATCGAAAGAACATGGCAGTTTTTTCGATTGCGGAAAACCTCATTTTACGAGGAATAATGCCTTTTTTCAAAAGTACTCTTTCAAAAAAAGATGCTATTGAATGCAAACTGTGCTTTTTCAAAAGAATGTGTCTAGACTCTTTTTCAAAAAAGCGGCTCGTTTTTTCGAAAAATCTGCTTTCTTTCAAAAGAGGCCTCTTTCGAAAGAGGCTTGTAGTCTATATGTACCCACAGAGTGCTTGTATCTTATTTGCTGAGTATTTCTGTAAATACAGATGTATCAAACCAGAGTAATAAAGATTTCTGGTGTAAGGTTTTGAGCAGTGTCATGCCAAGTGACTTGATAGTTATGATTGGATTAAATGTTTTGGTTTGGGATCCATTAGGTATAGAACTACAGTGAATTTTAAAAATTTCCAATTCTGCTTTTTAGCTGCTGCTTAGAAACATCTGGCTAAATGTAGTCATGCCTGTGGTTTGTAGTATAATTAGACCAGAATACTGTTAGAACATGGGTGGAACTTAGTGCAGAGCATCTCTTTGCTGCTCTGGCTAACTAGGTTGATAATATTGCAGTGTTTCCTTGGAATTTTGGTTTGATTGGGGGTACATTCACTTATAAGGGTTGAATGTTCATTGGTAGTTTATAAAACTTGAGGATACTTGCAAGCATTCATAGAATGAGATTCTGACAATTGCAGAAGACTTTGTAATAGTTCATTTTTTTTTGCAGTAAGAATTTGCTCAGCTGGGATGGTTTTACAGGATAGTGTATTATGTTTAGCAGATCAGAAATGTCTTAAACTATAATATTGGAATTTTGAATAAGATTTAAACAGATCTAGTGGTTTACAAGTGTAAAGCCTTCTTTGTTTGACCACCTCATGCTGCTACTAATGTTAATTGCCTACTATCTAAGAGCCCGATCTAAAGCCTGCTGAAATCAATAAAGTCGTTCCCTGGACTTCATTGGGCTTTGGATAAAGTCCTATGCATTGTGTCTTCTAAATGTGTAAAAGCTGTTGTCTTCCCTCACATATCAAAGGATTTTGACTAAATTGTCTCCTCTAAAGTAAAGCAGGAAGTTTCCTCTTTATGGTTTTTTTTTTGATAGACAGGGTATGCTAATGTCCTTGCTTTGCAATAAACTTTGCTTCTTCATTACTTATAACCAGAGGCAATAAAAATCTTCAGAGGCAAATATAAGTTTTTCATTGATATACTTGTTTGTATTTGTAAGACATGAAAGATGAACATGTAATTAAGATCAAAATTAAAATTTATATTTAAAGTATATAAATCTTGCAGTACTATCTAATATTCACTCTATTTATATATTTAGACATTTCTGAGTGGTACAGCTAGTAAGTGTTAACTAGAAATACTAGAAGTACCTTATTTAATACAGTACTGTAAGACATTGGAAGCCAGGAATAAATTTCATGGGAGTAATTGTTATGCTTTACCTTGCGTGTACTGTGGATCTTAGTTGCGATAGAATTAGTGCAGTTCTATTTTGTTTTTTGGGTAGTGGGGCAAAGATTTCTGGAATATTCTTAGTTCCCATGCGAAGGGATTGTTTGGAGATGTAGAGAAGCATGGTGGATCTAGCTGATCTATTACTATAGGAATCCACAGGGCTGGCCTGCTAGTGTGTATCTAGATAGCAGCGCTATTTTGGGATACTTCTGGTATCCCAAATAACATTTTCTGTATCTTGAGAGCGTGCCTGTTACAGGTAGTCCCCGAGTTACGCGGATCTGACTTACGTTGGATCCGCACTTACGAACGGGGCTTTCTTGCCCCGGAGCTCGCAGCCAGCGGGACCGCCCAGAGCGCAGCGGTCCTGCCACCTCGACCTCCGGGGCGAGAAAAGCTGCTCCGGGTGCCCCTGGTCTGCTGGGGACCATCTCCAGGAGACCAGGGACACCTGGAGCAAAGCCGGGGAGGCGGAGGGGAAAGCTCTGGCAAAGCCTCAGAGGCGCGGGACTCCGCCGCCGCTGCGGCTTTGCTCCCAGTGTCCCTGGTCTGCTGGAGACAGTCCCCAGGAGACCAGGGACACCCGGAGCAAAGCCGGGGAGGCGGAGGGGTCCCGTGCCTCTGAGGCTTTGCTGTGGCAAAGCCGGGGAGGCGCGGCACCCGGCCGCCGCTGCGGCTTTGCTCCCGGTGCCTCTGGTCTGCTGGGGACCGTCTCCTGGGATGTTCATTCCCTCCACACCAAGGCAAAGGCACAACCACTCAGGTGGTGTGGGATTATTTTCTTATTTTCTAAGGCTTGTTCTGATTTTTAATGCCTGAAGGGCTAACTAACTAACTGCTCAGGAAAAAGACTTATGTCCACACTGGCATGATCTTGTGCCAGAGCTATGCAAATGAGCTAAGTGTGGAATATCACCAAGCCTCATTTGCATATCTAATGAGCCGCCATTTTGCAGAAGAGGCTCTTGCACAAGAAGGAGCTGTCTACACTGACCCTTCTTGTGCAAGAAAAACCCTCTTGCACAATGCCGTTATGCTGAAAATAATCAGCGTAATAGCATTGTGCAAGTGAGTACCACGCTGTATTGTTTGTTCCCATGGTTTCATTTTAACTCCACAAAGGTGACAATTATGGCATGGTGTGATAGATTTCCTGTTTATTAATTCTTTATTGTTTTCACCTCTACTGTACATTTAGTAACTTGGCTTTTTGGATCAACATAGTCCATTAATAGCTCCTTTCGTTACCAGCCTATTTCTTTAAATATTGTTTACTTCTGTCTGTATGGTTGTTTGTGTGTGCCTGCTTCCAAACACACAGTACACTAGAAATAGCACAACTAGCACCAAAAAAAAAAAAAAAAAAAAATTCTGCCCTCCAGTTACACCTGTGAAAACCTATTGACTTTAATGAGGTTGAAGAGATGTAATAATGGGCAGAATTTTCTCCATATAGTACATCAGTTTTCAGCTGTGAATATCACAATCAAGTGTATTCAGTACTTCATCTATTTTGACTTATTACTGTACATTTAATATAAATATAAATATTGTAAAGTATATATAATGAATAAATGATCTGTACTGTTACCATATTACTTTCCCAAACATTTATATGGTTAAAGGTTGAAGAGAGTAAGGTACTTGTTTTCTTCTAGCTGACCAGCTGTTATAGCTTAATTTCAGTTAAGAGAGAATGGAAAACAAACAAACAAAAACCCCACCCACCTTCATTATCTAATTGCTAGTGTTCTCGCTGGGACCTTAAAATGATCTGCTCAAGGGTATTTCTTTTTTACTGGTTGATCATCACATGAACTACAATAAATGGAAATCTTCCATTATTTTTCAAATCGCCCTTTACCATGCTTTCTCATTGTTCTTATCCTGGAGTCAATGTGATGTATATTTGAGACCTATGAAAAGGCTTAGTTTCTGTAATGCAATTGATTTCACAAACATCATTCTGATGCTGAAGTATTTGTAATTTGATGCCTTGTTGGAGAGCTGTAGTAGGTGAAATTCTGATAAAAACAGACATTAGAATTCTTCCTCTCCAACTATCTTACGGTATGTCTACACTATGGGATAAGGTCAAATTAAGATATGCAACCCCAGCTATGTTAGTTGCATAGCAGAAGTCAAAGTACCATAACTTGGCTTTTGGTGCTGTCCACGCTGCAGGAAGTTGAAGGGAGGACCTTCTCCCTTCGACTTCCCTTACTCCTCGTGGAAGCAGGGCTACCAGCAGCGACTGTAATGCCCTTCTCAGTTTGAATTAGTGTGTCTTCACTAGACCTGCTAATTCAAACCCTGAAAGATCGATAGCAGGAGCTTCAATCTTCTCAGAAGAGTAGATATTACCCGTAGGTACTTTTTCCCCCCGCATTACCCCATTATCGAAGTGTTTTTCAGTTGTTAGTGAATTTATCCTCACAGCAACTTTATAAGGTAAGGAAATATTATTTCCCCATTTTTAGATAGTCTTTCTGGTCTTCAGTTCCTAAGTGACTTGCCCAAGGTCACAGAGGGAGTATGACAGAGCCATGAACTGTACCTGCATCTCCCACGTCTCAGGTTAGCACACTAATAACTAGGTCATCCTTTTGCTTATCTTGCTCGTGTAGCTTTACTCTAAGCTTCTTGGAGTGAAATCTTATATATTTAATAATGGCAACTATTGTTTTTCTAATTCTTGTCTGTATTCTTAATGATAATTATGTCAGTTACAACACCATCCTCTTCATTTTATCTGGATCACCAATGCAGTGTCCTAGGCTACATTCTTGTAGGCTGCCAGTCAGAATTCCTTACTTCTCTTTTCCCCTTGACCTCTTATTTTCAGTGTTAGTCTTAAATCATTATTCACAATATTTTCTGCCTGTGGCCTACTCTTTGCTTGTGGCCTGCCTCTTTATCCTCTAACTTGGGAAGAGCAGGGTATCTATTACTGGGGTTTAGCTGGAGAGTCTGATACATATTTCTATTTCCCTTCATTGTTGACACATTTTTTTCACACAGATTCCAGACAGAGCCCATTGATCAAGTACAAACCATTTCTGAAATCACCTTATCAAACCAACCATTCATAACTTTAAATCTCTACTTGCTTCTGTAAAACTTTTGGAATAATTAATTCAGCAACTGATATTCCTGCTGGTTGCATGTAAATGAATTAATGTGTGCAACCAGATTTATATGTGCAGCCATACACACTAAGGACTCATCTAGTCTACTGCAGAGTGTCAAAAGAGATCTCTCATTTTTTGAGGAAGAGTAGCTTTTCATCAAAGGGGGGGGAGGGTTCGCTGAAAAAGCCGTGTCTAAACTACTTTCACTTTCAAAAACTCCACTTTCGAATGTGAGATCAGAAGAAGATATCCGTGGGAATTTGCATATCCTCTTTCGACACTCTAGCGTAGTCTAGATGAGCCCTTATAATAGTATGGACTTCTGACTTTGTTTATAGTGACAGGTGCTTCTGTTCTGAAATTTCAGAGTGCCACTATGGAAAAAAATGGCAGTTTTCTTTTAAATAGCATACAACAGCTAGAGTAGGATTGTATAACTGACAGAAGTTACTGAAGTATATTAATGGAGCAAAAGTGTTCCAAGCATTGTCTTAAATAGTGTTCTAGCTTTTGTTTGAATGTAGGTGTGAACTTTATAAGATGACATTTGTATACAAATACAAACATTCAGCCGTTTCCCTAGTGGGGGAAACGTTCTCTCTGGGGAGGCTCTGGACAATATCATATTTCCTTTGAGGCCAGGAGCAATTACACTCCTGAAATCATTTTTATTTTAGGGCTCAGTTGTGTCTTTGCTGCAGGCCCAAGTAAGGGACAGTGCTAATTTTTCTGCTCTGGGAGCAGATCAGGGACCAGTCTGTGACAGTTTCAGTTGAGGGAAAGTGAGCCGATCCTATGCTTCATATAGGTTACTTTCTCTGCTGGATTTGGAATTGTTCTGGAATAAATGATGATTGCTTTCTGTTGACCTGATGATTGGGATATTCACTGCATGAATTTATTAGTTTAGTTTAGAAAGATGGCTGCTGGGAAAAAGAAGCAGGAAGGAAAAAGAGACGCACAAGATAAACCACTTTTCAACAAAAACTTGCTAGTTCAGAGCAGCGACAGGTCAGGAGAAGGCCCACAAACACAGAATGCAGCAGGTTTACAAAGGACCTCTCTCTCAATGGGAGGGGAAGTCTCTGGGAGAAAACAGGCTGAGACTCAGGAACCTGTTGGAGAAGTGTCTGAAAAAATTATGCCTGCCTAAGTTACTGTGTAAGGATGGTAAGCCTTCAGGCAAGAGAACTTCCATGAAAACTCTTTTTAATCCATCCCCCTCTCATGGCAATCCTCTAGGATTTCTGGGGCCCTACACAGTACTATTAAACTGGTGTCCCTATGCTCAAAGCTGGCTGGGGTTGGGCGGTGGGGGTATGAAAATGACATTGCCAACCCCAGTTATTTAATGGTTTCATTACCACTTGGATGGCTCTTTCACAGGTTTTAGGTTTTGCTAATAGGTCTGGCAGGCTTTTCACTTTCATATTAACTGATCCTCTCTGGGAGGAAGCAGAGCTATAGAAGGGGGATAGGTAGAGGCAGATGGGTGGACATTAAGACCCAGTGGTGCCCCAGATTTTTGCGTGCCCTACACAAGTGCACATTCTGTGTATGGTTATGGATGGTCCTGCACCTTCTCCTCCACAAAAGCTTCATGATACACAGTGCTTGGTTTTAAGAAGGATGTTTTGTCACTGTACCCCACTAGTCACTCACTCATGAAGGGAGAAACCATAGGTCCCCACTCTCAGTAGGATCTGTTAGGTAAACATGGCTGACTTACACTGTACTGTAGAAATGCTGGAGAGGGGACAGAAGTGTAGCTAGCCCTCTAATTCTTACAGGCCAGCACGGATACAAAATTTTTATCTGGATCCGCATCTGTATCTCCAACAATGAGCTGAGAATATCCGTGGATATAAAGGTGATATCTGCAAATTGCAGGGTTTGTGATACAATACTGGTGTCCTATCCACATCTGGATCCGCAAAAATGAGTAGCGGATATCTGCATCCATGTCTGCCGATGCAGATACCCACAGATATAAAGCAGATGTCTGCGGATTTGCAGGGGTCTGCTAATTCTGTTTCTTTCCCAGTCTACTCCCCAACTACAGGAATATGTGTGGATAAGAGAGTGGGTCTTAATGTCTCTGTGGAAGCTGCGTGTCTTCCCCTACTGCTCCCCGTAATATAGGTAGCTAGCCTAGGACAGAATAGGGGTGCAAAAACATTTTAAGCAGATTATAATCTAACCCTTAAAATGATAGTCAGACTTCAAGTTACTACTGAGTTATTCATTGTGTTAATCCATTCTCTTTCTCCAACCCACACTGCTTCTGGTTCACCAGCATCTGAAATGTGCTAGGCATCTGGTGTTAAGCACATTTGGGAGCATGACAGAATCCTGTAGATCATCAGTCAGACATTTTGGACCACATCACGAGCAGACCTTTCTTAAACCACTTTTTGGAGATCATCTATGTGAATTGACAGAATTTGCACTAAATTATGTTTTCATCAATTATTACATGCATCATCCAGTCTTGTTTATGCACACAGGATTTTATTTTATTTTACTGTTGGGTTACATTAGGAATTGTTTTCATTTGAGGGTTGGGGAAATCTCACACCTTCACTAAAGAAGCCAGCCTGTGAAATTTGCATGCTAGACATATTTGCTATGTTGCATTTAGATGCTGCAAAGCACAATTTCAGCATTATGCAACTTTTTATTGACTGAGGCCTGGACAGTAGCATATGGGAGCATCAATAATGGCTAACTGATCATGAAATAAAGCAATTTCAGTGTTTTGGTGTTTATAAATATATAAAAAAAATCTTTTAGAACTTCATCATATTGGTTCGGCTGTTGTAACCAAAGCCCGATAAGATAATAGAGGTCTTTGTGGTTGTTTTGTACTGAAATCTTTTATCTTTATGATGCACTTGGGGCCCTTTAGAGTGGAAAGCTTTTTAAACTGCTCTTCGAGTCAGAACTCAAATTAGACGCTATTGCTGGGAAGGGGGCTTCTTAGTCAGGCAGCTACCACAAACGGACTTTTATCTCAGAAGCCTTTCCATTAGATTGTTACTTTCTTCTGTTTTCCCTGTTTATTTTTGTTGACTTCTGCTGCCCTATTTTGTGGCATTTAAAAGGTGACCCAGTCAAAAAACGGTAAATGCTACATGCTGGATGAAGCCTGTGAAGTAGAAACATCACAGCCTATCTGATGTGTGCTGCAGATTATTAGACAGAATGGTTTAAACAGGTTATTTCCTGTAGGTCAGATTGAATATACTTTCTTTTATGTCTGGCATTGTGTTTTTGTTTTTGTTTTCTCTCTGACAATGACCATTAAAAAATTAGAACTCCTAGGGGAACTGGTTCACAAAGACATCCTTTTTCAAAGGCAGAAACTGCTCAATTTCATTCAAAATCATTTTTGATTCTTGAAGTGCTGCTTCAGCTGATGATAACTTTGAAACTGCAGTTTAGTGTTTTTAAGCCTTGCTGTAGTTGCTGGCAAAGACCACTCTTCTCCTTTCTTGTCTTGCTTTCTGTTGATCCTATTAAAAATACCCTGTCTGGTTATTTAACCCCCCTCCCCCTGCTAAATAGAGGGTATAAACAATTGTAACTTAGCCATCATGTTTTATTTAGATGCATCAAACAAAAGTTTGTTAAGATGCAGAGTGAAAGAGAATGGTATTTAGAAGGCTTTGTGTTAATCATGGAATTGAAGAGAAATGATAATACTTTGCAGCTGCATAGATGGACGTTGATCCAAACAGCTAAAGGCACTTGAACAAAACTACTTTGTTGTGCTAATTTACCCATTTTACAGGTTGGGGAAACCGAGGCAGGCTTGTTCAAGAATTCTCAGTCATGTCAGGGTGAAAATTATAAGCTTTGATTCCTGTCCGCTGTTCTCCTGCATTTAGAGTCTGATCCTAATATTAGTCTTCGTATTTTAATTACTAGGCCTGTTTGTTACTCTCTATTTCTTATGGTCTTTTCTATTGCTTATAATGGTTCTCTCCTTTTTCTGTTGCTGAGTTCAAAAGAGCAGAGTTTGAAATAACATTCAGTGGCTCTGAACATCTTCTGTTTCTTGTTCCTCTTTATTTTTTCTGCCCCCGCTCCCCCCCCAGCTATCACTATACCATTGTGTCTCTAGATGAAGACTTACCACAAGGCTATGTCTACACTATGTGTATTGTAGGAAAAGGCAATGCAAATGAAGCACTGATTAGCATTTTCTCGTGCTTCATTTGCATAATCTATTCCGATCCGTTTTTATGCAAGAGATTTTTGCGCAAAAACATGCAGTGTGGACGTGTCCATTTTGTGCAAAACCCCCTTATTGTGCAAGATCCTTATGCCTCTCTTTGTGGTAATCAGCACTTCATTTGCATTACCTCTTCCAACAAAACAGGTAGTGTAGACATAGCCTAAGAGGCTAGCTCCCAGTAGAATTGCATTTTGTGGGAGACAGGAATTCTGCTACAGCAGTAAATACACTGATCAATGCTAGGGTTAGGAGAAATGCTAGAAAAATAGTGGAGCAAATTTCTCTTCACGAACTGCAAAATAACAAACTCTTATCTACAGTTTTGAGACATGGGGGCCTTTAATCACTTTTCAAACATTTGGAAAGAAATCTGGACAGATAATAGTAATAATATTTTAGCTTTTATACTGCACCTTTCATTCATAGCTCTTCAAGTGCTTTACAAAGGAAGAGAGTATTATTATCCATCTTTTACGGGTTGAGAAAGTGAGGCACTGGAATATGAAATGACTTGCCAAAGATGACCCAGCAAGCCGGGGCTTCTAGGTCCCAGTCCAGTGTTTGGCTACACTGCCTACCAGATGGAGGTGGAGCATGTCATTGTGCATATTTGAGTAAAGCATTTGAATGTAAGATGTGAGAAGTTATATTTTTATAGTGTCAGAAATGCATGGGGAGCTTTATAAACAACTTTAAAAGACAGGACTTTGCCACAAGGAGAATACACTGTAAGTGCAATCTGAGCTGACAAGTACAATTTAGTTGGTCCCTTTTGGAGTGGATTTATAGCTGTTTTATTGTATTACTCTGTTAGATTGACCTATGACCAAAATTCCTCAGATTTTCCTTTGATGTATTGGTTCTGTTCAGTTTGACCACTTTAGCTCAATATACACTTAAAGCAATAGAAAAGTCACTGCTAAGTCAATGAACACAATGGAGAATTAAATGGATGGAACAATTATATTTATTTAGCTTATTAAAATTATAGACACCAAAGAAGGGTAGTTTATTGTTATGTCTACAATGAAGAATACATTTTTGATTATTCCAAACTTTTGATAAGGGAAATTGCCATATGTTTACTCTTCTAAAGAAGCCTTCAATCCTACTGACTTCCCATTGAGCCTCAAAATTTCAAATACAACCGGTAAAGGAGTCAATGGATCAAACTGAGTAAATCTGAAGTCACTGAAATAAAGGCCCCTAAGAAAAATGTGTCAATTTTAAAGGTCTTTCTTAACTGAAGACCATTTTGTGATAGAGCCAAAGGTTAATAAAATCAGTAGTGAATGTAGCAATTTTACAGATAAGCTATTCACAACAAGTGTAGTTACTTGAATAAAAAGCTAATTCAGTTCTAAAATGCCACATGCAGTAGCAGTGAATAGCTGCTTTTAGGTGCTTTCTGGAGGAGGATAAAATACAGAATCACAGCACTCTTCTCTTCCAGCGTCCCTGGCTGCCTGTAAATTGCTGTGAATGGGACTGTGGGCTGACAGGCTCTATTAAGACAAACTGCCTTTCTCATCGGAGAGATAAAATAAATCAGGTGTTTAGTCAAATTAAAATACTTCAGCTGGAGCAGGCCCTGGGGAGCACTGATCCACCTGACAAATCTGAGAGAAACTCAAGACAGATGTGTTTTGGGGATAAGGAAAGCCCCATGGAAAAAATGCAGCACTTTCTTTGGAGTTAGAGAATAGATACTGTTTAGAGCAGAGAGAGAAGGCTCCATCCATGTGTGATCTATAGCATTTTATGGAACCAGGAATATATAGTGTATGTCAATATCTTTTATATGAAGGCACATGCATTGTTCAGATAGCTATACATATGTTAGTCAGCAGAAGAGTTTATTTACTGGTAATGATTTTAGGGATCTTGTAGCTGCAAGTGGATGTGAAACAGATGATGATGGTACACAGCTACTGATGACCTTGTTGGCCCAGCTGGATCAGCTCAATCTGGTCTGCATTCTCAGCAAGTTGTTTTTTTATTAGTATTTAAACTGTAAAATAATGGATAGGAATTTCCACTCCAAAATTAAATTATGCCATAAAACCCCCAACATTAAGTCATCTTTTATTCTTTCTTGCCATAAGGAGTGTTCAGCTAGGAGGTGACACCGTTTCATCAGCTTGTTGTTATTTTCAAGGAGCATGATTTAGGTTCATCAGTCCTAGCCCATTTGTGGACATGAGTTGCATAGAACAGAATAAGGTTTGGTTGTGGGAGGTCAATAATTTAATGGGATTGTTTTGGATGTGGTTTTCTTCCAAAACAATTGCCACTGCTGTTCCCTAATGGAAAATTGTAACATCAACTTGACACTATATAGCATTGAAATAATAGGATAAACAATCTCTTACCTGCTGACATTCTATCATACCTCTAGCAAGTATTCCAGCTAAGTCACCAGGTCCTGATGAAATGCATCCCAGGATACTCAAGGAGCTGATAGAGGAGGTATCTGAGCCTTTAGCTATGATCTTTGAAAAATCATGGCAGACAGGGGAGATTCCAGAAGACTGGAAAAGGGCAAATATTGTGCCCATCTATAAAAAGGGGAATAAGAACAACCCAGGAAATTATAGACCGGTCAGTTTAACGTCTGTCCCAGGAAAGATAATGGAGCAGGTAATTAAGGAAATCGTATGCAAACACTTGGAAAGTAATAAAGTGATAGGGAATAGCCAGCATGGGTTTGTGAAGAACAAGTCATGCCAAACTAATCTGATAGCTTTCTTTGAAAAGATAACGAGCCTTGTGGATAAGGGAGAAGCGGTGGATGTCATATACCTAGACTTTAGTAAGGCATTTGATACGGTCTCGCATGATATTCTTATTGATAAACTAGGCAAATATAACTTAGATAGGGCCACGATAAGGTGGGTGCATAATTGGCTGGATAACCGTAGTCAGAGAGTTGTTGTTAACGGTTCTAAATCCTGCTGGAAAGGGATAACAAGTGGAGTTCCTCAAGGGTCTGTTTTGGGACCCGTACTATTCAATATCTTCATCAATGATGTAGATATTGGGATAGAGAGTACTCTTATTAAGTTTGCAGATGATACCAAACTGGGTGGGGTTGCAACTTCTTTGGAGGATAGGGACATAATTCAAAATGACCTTAGCAAGTTAGAGAAATGGTCAGAGGTAAACAGGATGAGGTTTAATAAGGAGAAATGCAGAGTGCTCCACTTAGGAAGGAACAATCAGTTCCATACATACAAGATGGGAAGCGACTGTCTAGGAAGGAGCATGGCGGAAAGGGATCTAGGGGTCATAGTGGACCACAAGTTGAATATGAGTCAACAGTGTGATGCTGTTGCAAAAAAAGCAAATATGATTCTAGGTTGTATCAACAGGTGTGTTGTAAGCAAAACTCGTGAAGTCATTCTGCCGCTCTATTCTGCACTAGTTAGGCCTCAGCTGGAGTACTGTGTCCAGTTCTGGGCGCCACATTTCAAGAAAGATGTGGAGAAATTGGAAAGGGTACAGAGAAGAGCGACAAGAATGATTAAAGGTTTAGAGAACATGACCTATGAAGCCAGGCTTCATGAACTGGGCTTGTTTAGTTTGGAAAAAAGAAGATTAAGGGGGGACATGATAGCGGTTTTCAAATATCTAAAAGGGTGTCACAAGGAGGAAGGCGAAAATTTGTTCCTCTTGGTTTCTGAGGACAGGACAAGGAGTAATGGGCTTAAAGTGCAGCAGGGGAGGTTTAGATTGGACATTAGGAAAAAATTCCTAACTGTCAGGGTGGTCAAATATTGGAATAAATTGCCAAGGGAGGTGGTGGAATCTCCCTCTCTGGAGATATTTAAGAACAGGTTAGATAGACATCTGTCAGGGATGGTGTAGACGGAGCTTGGTCCTGCCTTGAGGGCGGGGGGCTGGACTCGATGACCTCTCGAGGTCCCTTCCAGTCCTATTATTCTATGATTCTATGATTCTATGATTCTATAACAAAACAGTCAAATGCCACAGCGTTAGGAGGCATTTTGTGTGCTGGTTTTATGCCCATATTATGAGGTGTATATATAAAGCATGCAGAATAATATAGTAACAAAGTGGAAGATTAGTGCCTGAGATGGGTGTGTAAAATATTTTATGACACTAAGACCAAGGCTCAGAATTTCAATTCTGAAGCCACTTGACAGCTGTGGAAGTCATAAGCTATGGTTTCCCCAGGTGGCAGTGAATCGGTATGAATCTCATCTTAGTCAGCAGGTTGCTTCCCATTGGCTTGCTGGTTCAAGTAGAGCAATAGATCAGTGGTGGCTATGGAGGCCAGGTAAATAGGTTTCCCCTTGGCAGTGTGGAGAGTATTTTTGAGGTGATTCTCTATTTATGGAAATTTAGCTAGGGGGTAAAATTTTCAAAAGCTGCCAAATCACTTAGAAGCCACGGTGTAAAATTTTCAACTGTGACTTAGTCACAAAAGGAGTTGGCTATGTCATTCATCTGAGAAGAGGGAGACCTGAGTTGAAATCCTTGTTCTAGAACAGGGGTTTTCAGACTCTGGGTTATGGCTTGTGAGGGTGAGCTAGCTGGCTACGAGACACGTTTGTTTATCTGAATGTCTGTAGGTATGTCCGCTTGCAGCTCTCAGTGGCTGCGGTACACCATTCCTGACCAATGGGAGCTGCGGGAAGTGGTGTCCCTGTCTACACCACTTCCCACAGCTCCCATTGGCTGGGAGCAGTGTACTGCAGCCACGAGGAGCTGCGAGCAGCCATGACTGCAGACGCTTAGGTAAACAAAGCATCTTGCAGCCAGCTAGTGGTTTGCCCTTACAAGCCACAATCCAGAGTTTGAAAACCCCTATTCAGGGTTATAAAATCTTGTTCTGAAATAGGAACTTAAATCCAGAGCTTCCATCTCCCAGGAAAGTGTTGTAGCGGGTGCTGTATAAGGTAGGGGATGACCTGTCCTCAGTTCTATGAATGTCAGTAGTGCCTAAATTCCCTTGTGAGTCTAGCCTTAAAAATGCCAACATTTCATTTTGGAACTATCAGAATAAATGGTTTTGACTTTCTGACCCCCTTCTCCTTTTTTTTTGAAATCACACAAACTCCCCAAATATTTTAGTCAATCTAAATCTGAATTTTTTAGAAAAAAAAGTTTTGATTGAAAAATTTTGTCCACCTCTGTTTAGAAGCAGAAGTCCCTCTGACTTTCAGTGAAACTCAGGCTCCTGTGTGCCTTCATCACTTTAGAAATAAGTATTCAGCTCTCTAGGTCAAAGTACCCTGGTCTACACTAGGGAATTATTTCAAAATAACCCCCTTATTTCAAAATAATAAGCGAAGCGTCCATACTACCAGACCTATTATTTCAAAATAACGGGCTGGTTATTTTGAAATCTATACTTCTGCTTTCCTCTGGGAATAATGCTTTTTTGAAATGATTATTTCAGGAGTTATTATTTCAAATTTAGTTATTTTGAACTAATTTGCTAGTGTAGACATGGCCTTAGGCACTTTAGTATTTTTTACCAAGGTTCTCTTTTTGGATAATTTTTACGCTGAATCTCTCTTTTAAGTTCACAGGTGCCCTCTGGAGTTTCAAAAGAAATAGGATTGAACAACAAACACCTTTCAGCATTCTGTTCACACACTAGCCGTACAGTTAAGGCATGTCTACACTAGGAAATTATTTTGAAATATCTACACTTGAAATAGTAACTCCCAAAACAAACAAAATCAAAATAGCATATCCCCACTATGGGGGATCCTCAAAATTAGTTGGAGGCAGGCTCTGTTATTGTGGCTGCCCTACCTCGATTTTAAGCCCCAGGAAGCACTGGGAAGTAATTACTTTGAATTACTCTGGAGAGTAATTATTTCAAAATAGCAGCAGCAGAGCGTCCACACTAAAGCTATTTCAAAATAACTATTTTGAAATAAGCATTATTTCCCGAGGAAAATAGGAGTACAGATTTTTGAAATATCCAGCCTGTTATTTCGAAATAACAGGCTCGGTAATGCGTACTCTTTGCTTATTATTTTGAAATAAGGGGGGTTAGTTCGAAAACTCCCTAGTGCAGACCAGTGCTCAGTGACTAAGGGATTTTCCCAACAATGTCTAAGACTTTGTCTATACTACCAAGTTTTGTCAACAAAACAATGAGAGTGTTCACACTGCAATGCGACTTTTGGCAGGGTGAAAACCAGTTTTGGCAACACAAAACTTCCACCTCTACAAGAGACTTTTTTCTTTCCTCTTTGCTTTATTGTTGACAAAGAGCCAGAGTAGACTCTGCTTTTTGTTTTTTCGACAAAACTGGGTTCTGCCAATATCCCAAAATGTCTGCCTTGATGGCTCTGCTCAATGTTTTGATCTCTGCTGCCCTGCAGGCATACACCCCTCCCCTTTCAAAGCTCCAGAATGTATCTGACAGCTGGGTGAGCTGTTCCCTTTGGGAAGCAAAGAACAAATCATTGGACTGCTCCTGTTCTGACCTGCACTAGCAACACAGCGGCAGGCAGACTGCTGCTGCAGGGGGCGGGGGGCAGATGCTGTACTGCTGTGACGTTCCTCATCAAGCTACTTATGATGGGAGGGAGGGAATCTCAAGAAGTGCAGGGATCAGCTGTGCCTTCCTTCGACACTGCAGGGGATACATACCTATAGAGTGTACTGCTTATACTGTCAATGATGGTGCCCCCAATGTGAACATGATCTGTTGAGAGAGACATGTGAACACCCTCTGGTGATTTTTGTTTTGTTGACTGTTGAGTGTCAACTTAAGGTTTGTCTACAAAACTTGGTATAAAACTTTTACTAAAACGTGAAAACTTAATCCCATCCCCTGACTTCCTGTAAGCCTACATCAAAGGAATTCTGAGATGAGGTATAACTATGACTCTTTGCTTTTAGTTTTTCAGTTTAGCAGTTTAAGCTGTTTGAACATTAAGTTGTTGCCGTCTGTTTAAAAACTCTGAAATAACTATTTAAAATATTGTCCATTAATTAAAAAGTATGATTAAAATGTCTAACATTTTTCTTTTATGATATTCATATTAATTTCACTTCAAAACAGTTACTGTTTTACCCTGAAGTTTTGGGCAAGAATGATTTAATCCATCTATAACTGTATTCCTTTTCCAGCCAAATAAACAGGTGTTGGCCACATTTTTGCAACACTTAAAATGAAAATCATATTGCATTTTCAATCTTAGAAAAATCCTTACAATAATGTTTCCACAATAACATTTCAGAATACACAAAAATGAAATAATATTTCTTCTGTATGGATTCACTTAATATTTACAAGAGAGCATAAAACATGCTGTGAATACACATTGATGATTTCTGGAATATTTTCACTAATCTTGGCCTCTTCAGGTTTTTATCCTGTGCTCATCAGTGTGGCATCTGAGCTCCACTGAAGACCAATTTTGAATAGAAAACCCTCTACACGTTTAAAAATAATCTTAATGCAAAAATTGGGTAATGTAAGTAGTTGAGTTGCCCTAGAGAATCCCATGTGTTTCCCATTCCTAGAGAAGAAGCTACTGAAATCTGGCAACTTCTTCCATGGAAGACTGCCATCCTCCTCTAAAAGAGGAAGGAGGAGTCAGAATTCGGATGCCAGCTTCTCCATTTCTTACTTGACCCTCTTCCCCATGATGGTCTCCTCCTTCCTCAAAAAGTCCTAAGGCTTCTCTTTTCCTGAAAGTGTCTTCTGTGAGTCAGTGGGAGGAAGGGATCACCTTAACCTTTTCATCTGTCCTCATATGTCTGTGGGGTATCCAGGAGGCTCACCTCTTGGTTCTTCTGTGGGTCTGGCAAAACTCACTTCCTCCAAATCCAGCTGGAGCTTTCTTCTCAGGAGAAAATAGCTGTATTGTTTCTCAGTTTCCCTTTACTGTACTGTGTTCTCACCGTACTGGTCCATTATAGAACTCTGAGTCTGTGATGCTCAATCAAGTACACTTGGTTGGGATTATTATTTGTGCGTAAGTAAAATGTTCATGTTTACCATAATTTTGAATTGATTCACAAAAGGATTGTGAGCTGTTTACTGGGAGAACCATGCAGTCTACCATTAAACAGTTAATTGCCATTAGTGCAAGGAATAAATGTACCACAGTTTCATGTTAGTTAAACACCATTTACGCAGTAAACTTTGGAAGCTAAATGAGAATTTTTTAAAGTGTTTTCTTAGGCTGAGCCATTTCTCAATGGCTATGAGGGTAGCTTGCCTTGCACACTTGTCCCATAACTAAAATCTACCTTTGTCGTAATTTCTTAATGACAGTAAATGACCGAAATGACCCACATGCTGTAGTGTTCTAACGGCATGCTATATACAGATAGAAATCTTCTTAAATAAATGACCAACAAACCATTAATCTGCTGCCCTCATTAAATAGAATCTTGTTGCTTATTTTGTGTTTTTCAAAATGCATAACTGAGGGAAAATCATGTTAATCAAAAGGTGAACTTGGTAGTACATGAAGTAGTCATTACACTGGGAAGATTTAGATGGAAGGGAAAGAGAGGTTTGATATCACAGAGTACATCATTAATTACTCTTGTCAGAAAAAAAAAGAAATAGTCTCTCTCATTCGTTCTTCTGCTTCACAATTGTTGTAATGTCCCCTACTGTTTGGCACATAGCAAGGCAGCATGCTGGGATCTTTTAGGGAATTTCTAGTAAAATACATGTTCAAGCTGCCACTTGGAAAATGCACTTTGGTACTTAATCCAATTTCTTTGTGAATACTGTTCAATAACTGTTGTTTACCTGATATTCACTATGTATCTTTCCTCCTCATTTAGGTACGCCAGAAAGCCTGGCAGAAAAAGAGCGACAGCTCTCTACTATGATAACCCAGCTGATCAGTTTACGGGAGCAGCTTCTGGCTGCCCATGATGAACAGAAAAAGCTGGCAGCCTCACAAATTGAAAAACAACGGCAGCAAATGGACCTTGCGCGCCAACAGCAAGAACAGGTGAGGCTCCAAGAAAGAAATCCGTGAAAATGTTTCTTGCAGAACATACAAACTCATAATAAACATGGTTCTACTTTGTGTTTCCTTTCGTCGGTTTTGTTAAAAGAGCTTATATCCCTTGTAATAAATAGAAATAATGTATGGAGGGTTTTATGTTCATAAAAGGAAAAAAATATTATAGGAGATGGAGAAAAAGTAGAATTTGGAATTTCAAAGCATTTCTTTCCTTCAATTAAATTTCAGTAGTTTGATTTCTTGCTACTCATGTGGTGGAAGGTAGCAAGTTATCAGTGAGCCACGCTATCATGATTTTTTAACTCTTTCTCTCTCTGACAACTACACAATCAAAGAAAAAGAGTACATAATTGAGAAACCAAAATATCTATAGAGAAAAGAAAGTAAATCATATTTTTAAAGAAGCAGACTTGTTCAAAAAAGCTGTCCTTGTTCTGTAATATAAAAATCTAACAATGATCCCATGTTCTAATCCCCTAGGCATTACACCAGACAGAGCCAAATTAATGTGCAGTTTTTAGGAATCTGACATTATTACTAGAATTATCTTTTCAGTTAAATGTATTTTATAGGTTATATAGAGCAATATATGCTCTGTTGATTTTAATGAGTTGTGACGTCTGGTATTTTATGTGCTTGAATATTTGCCCACATGTAGGAATATGGACTCATCCCTTAATGGAAAATAACATAAAGGAACACTGTAAAAAATCAGAAGTTAGAATGTCATTTAGCCATCCAGAGATGACACAGTAATTAACTATTGACACTTGTGAATAAGCTAGCACAAATTAATCTTGACACATTTGCAGACGAGTGATATCTTACAGTGAACACTTTGTAATTATATTTCAAAATGAAAATTAAATGACACTTAAAACTAGGTTGTCATGCTCAATGAAGCGAGCATGTAGCTCAACCGATTGGCAAATAAAATTCGGAATTTGAGCCACATGGTGCTTATGTATCATACTTTACTGTGTCGAGCCTATACATATAGCCTATGTTAGGATAATTGCACTGTGGTATTTTCTATGCATTTTCTATTACAGCAGCATACCATTTAGGTGGAACCATCAATATTAGATGCATAGTGGTGTTTTGTTGGTTTCCATCAGGAAATGAATATTCAAATGCTACAGTATTGCACTTAGAGATGCAGCAATCTGAAACCTACCAAATTAGCCCCTCCACATGCACAAGCTGAACAAAGACCTCACCACTGCCTTGGCTTGACTTATGATGTGGAGGACTGGCCAGATCACCAGCTATTTGGAATGGTTAAAGACACAGAACCCTCCCCCCCAGTAGCTGTGGAATACATCTAACAGTCAGAAAGAAATCATTGTGTATGATTTTCATTCTGAATCTTGATTTGGGGGTGGGGGGCAGGAGGTGGACATTTGCTTGAGCTGATATCAGTATCACTATGAATTGGATCTTGCAAAGTCCACTTGCAAAAATGCATTAAGTAAGAGGTAATACAACTTTAAGATGAAATGGCATCATGCACACTTCATTAAACATTACTTAAGCACTCGTATGGACGTGTGAACTGTTTCTGTAAAGAGGGTCAGCATAGGAGGCACTGGTGATCATAATTAGAAACAATAACCAGGCACTCTGAGGCCCTGGCAGCTGTCCCTGTATTACAGGAGTGGCCACATTTTCCAGACTTCTCAGCCACAAACAACAATGTTCAGAAGTTCAAGAACCAGGTTGCTTCTGCCAGACCTCTGGGAGTCAGCCCTGAGAGGGGGGTTGGAGGGTCTCGGAGCTGCACCCATGGTGGGATCTGGAGGCCTCAGGGCTTCATCTCTTCTCCCGCTGAAGCACTGAATCCTTGCAAGTGCCTCCCATGAGGCTGAAGCCTCAAGATCTTCTTGTTGAGAGGGCCTGATTCTTCATTCCTCATTCACTCAACTCTCATTGATGGCTCAGGGAGTTCACCTTAGGCGATCATGCATAAAAATAATTTGTAGGCAACTGTTTGGCAATCCCAAAAGTGGATTTGATTTGGCTCTTGTGCTACCAATCTTGTCTCTCAGCTGCAAGAACATCATCTTCCTGTTTGAGAGTATAATTGAGACTTACAAAACTTGTACTCATCCCTGAATGCACGGGGATGATTTTTTCCCCTGTAACAATGAAATAAATGCATATTTTTTCAGATCATGCAATTTTAAAAGAAACCTAAAATTGATCATTTTGTGCTATACATGTTCTCCTAACGTGCATAAAGATACCATGGGTTTTTTTTTTTCATATTATACAATTAATCTGGATACTTTGCACTAAACTTAGAGGAAAATGCAGTTGTGTTTCAAAATCCCCCTCATAGCATTTAAAGTATTTTCTTTATCAAAATATTATCTCTACTGCCTGTTTTCTTAGCTTTCCCAACATTGAAACATACACACATGTAAAATCATTTAATATATGGGGGAGAGGTGAAGAGAGAGGCAGACAGAAAAAGGGAGTTTTTGCCACCTACTGGGAACTAGGTACTCCTGAGTTACTTTGTCTCAGATACTGACTCTTGCAAAGGTAACTCAGAAGATGCCTGATTATCCCCTTCCCAATGGGTTGCCAACTTTCTGACTAAACAAAACCAAACACCCTTTCTCAGAGCCTTCTCCGAGGCCCCACCTCACTCACTCCATCCCCCCTTCCTCCATTGCTTTCTCTCCCACTGTCACTCACTTGCTCATTTTCACTGGCCCAGGGAAGCTCCCTCATTCCACGAGGAGTACAGCTAGTTCGGATTAGAAGCCTAATCCGAACTAGCTACTCCGTGCCGCGTGTGGCCGCGCGGCACGGGGTTCGAACTAGCCGGCATTTAAAAATGGCGCCGGTCGGCTTTATGCAAATGAAGCCCGGGAAATTCAAATCCCGGGCTTCATTTGCAATTGCGGATGACTACATTACCCCCGCTAGTTCAAACTAGCAGGGTAGTGTAGACATACCCTTAGGGATTAAGTGGTTAGTATTAATACATAAGTTTTTTTGGGATAGTTATGTTCTGATATTCCATTTACATTTGAAATGTTTCTGTCATTTGTACAGGTACATCCAAAAATACCATTCACTTATCTTCCTCCAGGAGTTTTGGGAACTCTTATCAAATGATGCTTACTCAAAAACCTGTTTGAAATGATCATGAAGAATAACTAGGTTGGTTTCACTCAATAAGAAATTACTGTTTTAATTTAATGAAAAATTTATTTCTAATAGATTGCAAGACAACAACAGCAACTTTTGCAACAGCAGCACAAAATCAATTTACTGCAGCAGCAAATTCAGGTCAGTGTGTTTTATGGCTTTCTTCTGATTATAATACTTAAATTCCATTTACAAAGAGGGAAGGACTTAAAATGAAACAACCACACGCTTAAAGCATAAACACTACAAAGAGGGTCTCTCTGTCTTTGAAAATAAATGTCAAAAATATGTTGATGGAAACTGCTTTGGGTTAATAAGTAGGGTTTTTGAAAGTTGTGAATTATTTTTTTAATCTTGCCATTTAACTCTAGAATCTGCAATCATTTTGATTTGCAACCCATATAGGAGAAGCAGAGATTCAGTTATTGTTTATAGATTACTTTATTGTACAAAGAAAGAATTGGCTGTATAAGGAGAAGATCATTATAGAAAACAGTCCATAGAAAATGTCTGCAACTTCATTAACCAAAGCAAACAGCTATAGCGCAAAAAGTATTTGAAATGCCAGCATTCCCCACACCTATTGACACAAAACTAGGTAACTCGTTTCTGATATCCTGCGTAGTATACAAATGTGTGCTGGCACACCATGGCCTACAGGACCTTCATCTGCTCTCCATAGACAGCCTTGTAGCAGTGCCTAATTGCAGCCTCTAGCTTGATGGCAAGAAGACTCTCAAGTGTCTATATGGGAGGACAGTCAAACTTTATTTGCAGGGGTTGATGTGTGGAATTTCTCACTGTGTCATCCTTCACTCTTCCCTGTTTTGCTCGGAAGCCTTCCCTTGGACTATTCTTCTATTTAAATGTGTCCTCCTGGCTGGTACCACCTATTTTGTGTCCAGTCACCTGCTGCATTGTTGGTTAAATTTGAGCTCTGCATGGATCCAAAATCTGGGTCTACATCCACATCTGTATCCTCAAAACTGAAGTGTGGATACCTGCATCTACATCTGCAGGTGGGGGTACCTGTGGATATAAAGTGGATGTCTGTGGATTTGCTGGGCTCTAGTTATGTTGTATAGCTAGAAGCACCAGAGAGAGTTCCTGCTTCTGCCCCTACTCTCCAGCAGTCAGTATGTCTTTGTAGGCAAAAGGTGCATGTGTTCTTTCTTCACCCTCACCCCCAATATGTTTGCATATCCCTTTACATATATCATAATGTTATTTTGTTTGGACCTAGTTTAATTAACATTTGTAAAATGCATTGATACCCTGGGATGAAAGGCATGATAGAAGTGCAGAAGATTGTCCTCATTGTTTTCTTGGGGAATGTAGTTTTGAAAAGAATTCTGTGTCATGCTATGGTTTTGGCCTTTATGACTAAAGGGAGGTATACCTATCTCATAGAGCTGGAAGGAATCTTGAGACATCATCAGGTCCAATGCCCTGCCCTCACAGCAGGACTAAGTACCAGCTGTGACAGATTTGCCTGAGGTCCCTAAATGGCCCCCTTGAGGATTGAGTTTATAACCTCAGGTTTAGCAGGCTAATGCTCAAACCACTGAGCTATCCCTCCCCCTATATTAGTTGTAGATTGAGGAAGGAGAGCATAAAATACTTGAGGCAAATAAGTATATATATTCTTCTCTACCTTTGACTTGTAGAACAAGGAACATTTAGTTTTAGAAAACCAAGGATTAATTTATTACATAAAAACAGGTTGAATTCCCATAGGAGCTAAGAATAAGGCATAACTTAAATGGTTTAAAAAATACCAAAAAATCATGCTAGTTTAGGAAAAATAGGTATTGGCATTTTTTTAAGGTGAATAGGGTTTAACATTTCACAATGAAACTGGAGAAAACTAGTCTCCCTTAATAACAAATCCATCATGTTTCACCATGTTCTGAACCATCAGTGTGAGACCATTCAAGAAATTTCTGGAATGAATATAGACACTTACTCCTAATTAGAAGTGTATATATCAGCAGAACTTGTTGGCACAGAAAGAGTCATATTATGACTGGGGAGCCTTCAAGGCACTGTTATGGGGGAATCATCTTTAGCAGACCCTCATAGGACTGCCCAGGCACTCCATTCCATCCTACAGCCTGTCCTCCTCAGTCACCTTTGGCTATCCTCAGAATATTTATTCATCAAAGAGCTGTGCACAAGGTTTTTTAATTTATGTTGAAAAGTGGGATACACAAAAGTGGGAAAATGTGGTGTTATGGCAAAAGTCAGTTTTTCTATTTGGCAGAACATTGTTGGTTTTAATGGAAAGAATCTTAATTCATATTCACAGTCCAAAAAACCTTCAACACTTTCCTGAGGTTTTTGGAAACCCTCTGGGTTCACTGGCCTTCCCAAGTGATTCCAGCTGTATTATGGGTAGGTCACCATTCAAAAAGACTCCTTAGAAATCCTCACTAATCTGCCAGGGAGCCAGAGACCCCCAAAAGGTCAAGGTAGAGCAAGAACCAATGTATTTGAGTTTTGGGAAGATTTCTATACCATACTCAATAGTGCTTATTACCCCACGTAATTTGTCTGCTAATTCAATGGATTATGGGTACAATTCTTTGGCATATTTTCAGAAACAGTTTTCTTTTTGCACTTCTCAATTTTTGATAAATTTACCAAAAACAAACAAACAATGTTCTCAACACCTGAAAAAGAGGCCATGAAAAGAAATGTGTAAGATTCATGTAATGTGTAGGCCCTTTCTGTTAAATGGAAGATGGAAGTTCCCATTTGCATTGCTTTCTTTAAGAACGTGCTGATTGTGCTTGTAAGAATGCGTATATAAAATGCATGATATTTTGATGCTGGGAGCTACCTTCTTTATATGAATTGAAAATCCACAGATTCTTTTGAGACTCATTGTGAAATCTTAACTTGCTTGCACATGGCCAATAGCAAATTGACTTCATTTCTCACAGTGAAACTAATTTTGGAATAGTTTTTTTTTTTTGGTGTCCAATCTTATTTCTTCTTGCATTAATTCTGATTCTATTTTCATCCATGATTTTTAATGGTCAGTTTTCAGGCTGTCTTCTAGCAATAAAATAATAAAGATCTCTACCTCACTAGTCTTTGTTGTAACCTAGGTACATGATTCCATGATAGCAGGAATCCATCAGCAAAATGTTTATGTCTTCTGTTGTTCTGTCAATGCTGCAGTGTCTTCCACTGGATTTGGGAAAGGTTTGTTCTTCCATTGACTTGAATTGACAGCACATTGGACATGACTTCCAGCTTCCTACTCTGACACCTTCATTTTTTTCTCCTTTATAGTATCCTTGGTAACTGTTTGAATCCTTGTGCATCTCTCCATATGAAGATGCATAACAGGACTTTTAGTAGGAGAAAATGGCTGTTCTTTCTCCCTGAGTGATGTCTAAATCTTTTCCCACTTGATGTTTCTCATATTGATTAATTAGAGGTGGAGGCTGCACCGATGTAAGGTGCTCTTACTCCATGTTTTTACAGTGGTTTGGGTTCTGTTGCATGTGAAATTTTGACATTCATATGCAATAGAACTCATATGCATAATCCATTTGTCTGAGGCCAATTGATTTTTTCCTCCATAGCTCAGTAGCTAGGTTCATGGTGGGTTTCTTGCCTTCCTCTGGAACAGCCCCTCAAATGCTGCATGTCAGTTATTAGGGCTGTTGGGCATGTTCTGTGTCAAATATGCATGTGGTCTCTCAGGAGGGCTGCTAGGAATGCTAGTTGTTAAGTCCATGTGGGCAATATCCAATTTTAGTTGATGTTTTGCTTACATAGTCCATGATTGCCATCAGCCAAGTGGTTCTTCCTTATTTTGTTTCAGGTTTGTTAGTCGGGCATCCCTTGCAATAGAAGTTAATCACCTTAGTTCCTTTGCATCTTATTGTCAGTTTGGGAATGGGGGAGACCCTCTTACCTATTTATTTGATTGAGACTGTTGTGACTAGGTGTCTATATTTCTTGTACCTGGAAATCTCCTGTTGGCAATGGGTAAGCTGTTGCTGGGGTGAGGATAGGATGAAGGATGTGATGCTTCATATTGCTTTGTCTGGTGTAAAGTAATAATTGTCCCCTTTTTAAGGGATTAGTAAATGTGAATATTGTAATTTCAATTTTTTCTGGGCAGAGGCCTGTTCAGGGCCCAACTACTTGGAAAATTGAGTTCATTATTTTCTCTGCTCTGATATTCCATACCTGATTGTTATATATTGTCCAGCTTTGTCAGCATTTTGTCAACAAGAACATACCAGTTGTGTACTGCAGGCAAAACCAGTACAGCCACCTTGGGAGTTAGGAGCTCCTGTATTTATTTATTTGTTCTATCAAAAGTTCAGTGGATTCTGGCATTTTTGGCTAGTAGTTGAAGCACAGGCCAGGGGAGTCAGGAGTTAGTCCCAGCTCTGCTCTTTGATATTAGGCAAGTCCATTTCCCCTTCTTCGTCCGCTTCGATAAAGTACGTTGAGATCCTGTGATGAAAGGCTCCAAGTAAGTGCAATGCATTATTACTCCTCAGGCCAATTACTCAGACTCCCTGAAGCTTGCTTCTGTGTGTGTGTGGACAATAAACACCCTTCTATAAGAGGAGTTCAGAATTATTAGAACCAGTGTTCCCAATTATAATTCTTAATCCCACTGCCGTAGGCAGGCAAGTCCCTCATTGATTTCCATGGAGTGACAGAAGGGGAACGATTTCAGGGGAAGTAATGGCTGCAGCTTCAGGTTCTGAGCTCTTTATATTCCTTGACTCAAATTCATTTCTGATCTAAAATGTACAAAATCTTAATGCAATATGAAAAAATATGGCAATATGGCAACGCTGGGTACGGGGGGATATTAATATATGCTCTGCTGGTAAATTCACCCTCAGGGATGTGGGAAAAGTCCATTTAAAGAAAGACAGCTTTGGTGAATCTTGAATAGGTTGGAAATGTTGAAGTCTGCCTTTGTATAATGGGCACAACTGTGCAAGGTGCTGGGTGTCCTCACTCCAAGTGAATTCACACCCTTGTTGGAGACAGTCAACTCCATGCAGGACTAGGTCTGCTGAGTGTCTGTCCAGGTTTTTCTGGAGGAGGAGGAGGACTTTGTACCCAGTTCAGCTATGTCTACACTGCACAGTTATTTCAGAGTAAGCTATTCCAGAATAGTTATTCCGAATCAACTTATTTCAAAATAGCACTTCTACACTGCAGGGAAGCCTCAAAATTAGTCTGAGGCAGGCTTCCCTAATGTAGACATGCTATCTCGATTTATAGCCCTAGGAGGAATAACATAAAATGGGCCTGGTGAGGAGCTATTTCGAAATAGCAGAAGTGGAGCGTCTACACACACCTTATTTCAAAATAGCTATTTCAGAATAGGTGTTATTCTTCATAGAATGACATTTACAGAAATCGGAATAAGCCATTCGTTATTTTGAAATTATTTCGAAATGGAATTGCTGTGTAGATGCTCACATAGTTATTTCGGAGTAACAGCCATTATTCTGAAATAACTTTGCTGAGTAGACACATCCTTCCTGAATTGTTCTGGATGCAGGACATCCACTTAAGTCAGTGGGAGATGTGGGTGGAGAGACCCTAAAGGACCAGCTGTTTCCTGAGTCATTTAAAACTTGTGCAGGGATCATTGGAATGATTGCTAAATATAGGCCAGATTTGTTAACAGAGCTCAGCTCCACATCTGGGGCCAGCACTGTGGATGTTGAGCTTTTTCTGACAATCTGGCAAAGAGGCCATCTGCACTATGGAAACAGAGCACTTCTGAAAACCTGGTCCTATGTGCCTCCATCCCTTTCCTTTCTCCGTGCCCTTACAAAATAGTGTTTTGAATCAGATGTTGTTTCTTTGTATAGAAAAACTGGGTTCTTCTGCTCTCAGAGTATTCTGCTTTAACTGAATCACTAGAAAGAATTTCTAAGAGTAATCGTGTTCTACTTTTTTAATGTGTACATTCATGCTGCATATCTTAATACTAGTAAGTTTGAATTGTTTATTTCTGTTAAAATGAGTTAACTTGATTACCATGAGGGTAAACAAATAAAAGAATAGTAACATACAAACGACAACTGTTTAAGCTGTTCTTGAATATGAATAATTGGAAACATGCTTAAAACTTCAGAGGGTGATCCAACAAATTTCTCTCCTTAACCATGATTAACTACTAACAATTCAGATACCTGGTGAGCTGAATAAGGGCTATCTCTTTATGTGAAGTGCATGTCTAAAGATCAGAAATAATTACACTGCACATTAGCCTTCATGGCCTGCATGACCTGGTTAATTAATTTTTTGCTAGGATAATAATAGTAGAAATACATTTAAAGATATGCTTCATCATTAAGTATCTAATTGACCTCCAATTTTAAGAGATGAACCTTTCATTTATTGCCTTTCCGAGATGGGTTAAACCTCCTAGCAGTAAGCCTGCTGAAAAGGCAAAAGCTGGAATCCAGCTATCGTCAGTTCCCAATTGCTCTGTCTTAGGTTGTCTCTCTTTGTTTGTAAACTGTATTTAGCATTGACAGGCAGAAAGCAGTTACCACGCTACTGTTCTTGTTTGTTATCGATCATGAAACTGATCCCCTTCCAGCAAGCTCTGAACAGGACCAAATAAAGACATTGAAAGCAATTTGATACTTCTATTGGCATGGTACATGGATCAGATACTCCCTTGAAAGAAAATGAGGGTTATAAACAAAGCTTAGAAGTCAAGGAATAGCCCCCAGCTTCAGCAAACCCTTAAAATATTTTGTAATTGTATCTTCAGTCATGAATTAGCCAGGAAAAACAGACCCTCTTTTCCCTTTTATTTCACTGCTGAATGCTGTTTTTAATTGCCCCCAGGCATGCTGTTGTGATCTTCTTTGGAAGTTTCAAACCAGGATAAAAATGCAAATCTAATTATTTCTTTTATCTAATCTAATTAACTTTTAAAAGTAATGATAGATGCACTATAGCCTGCATCAAACATTTTCATAACCAAGTTTCTGGATTAAAGAATAGGTAAAACTACTGCAATTTATAAACAGGGATGATTATTGAAGTTGAAAATTTAAATGGCTGTGCTGGTTCAATAAAGTGTAGCACTAGTTTATTAATTTGTCATAGAGATTATACATTTCCTTTAAATTCCAGCTTGCTTATGAATTAAATTCAGCTTCTTGATATCCAGTAGCAGTGCATTGCTGCAAAACGAAGACTAACCTTCTTCCAAAACACTTGCCCTTATGGGCTATTTGTAAACAGAAGACACAAAGGTCAGCATGTTACTATAATTTGTCTAAATATAATTTTACTAAATCAAAGACTGAGATTTCCAGAACTCTGTTGTATGTGTAGCCTCATTGCTTCTGTCCAGCTCATCAGTCTTGTTAACAAAGATGGAAACTAATCCAATGTGAGGAGCAGAGCCAAAGAAAAAGGAGAAAACCAGAAATATGCTGAACAGTTATGAAGCAAAGGAAAACATTTCATGTTTCATTTATTACTGAATATTGGCTTTTCCCTTATAAACAAGAGTCACGCCTTGAGATCCTTGCTCAGTATTGACTCTGGCAAAACCCACGTTGTGAGCAAAATTTTAAGGTATGTCTAGACTACATTTTTTTTAAAAAAACTGCCCTTTTAAAAAAATACTTCACCTGCGTCCACACTGCAATCACGTTCTTTCGAAATTAAATTGAAAGAATGCAGGGATTTTTTTTGACATTGGTAAACCTCAAATTACAAGGAAGAAAACCTTTTTTGAAAGAAAAAGGCATGTATAGATGCAGAACAGGGACATTTTTCAAAAGAAGAGGCAATCGAAAAAACCCACGGTTGCCCTGGTAGCCATTCTGTGAATAGAAATCAGGGCTTTCTTTTGAGAGAGCGTCCATGCAATCTGGACACTCTCTTTCGAAAAAGCAGATAACTTTTTTGGTCCGGTTTTGAGGTTAGGATGCTCTCTTTCAAAAGAAGCTTGCAGTCTAGATGTACCCTTACTCTCGGTACCTGCCCAAGCAGCTTTGACCACGTATTGGGAATATCAGTATTGGGAAGAGGGGAGAAATCTTTTTCCCTTCCAACCATGCTATGGAGTGGAAACTGAGTTTTGATTACTGCCCCATGTTAAGGATGGAAGAAACTTCCAGAGCCCACTTCCATGGCCAAGTGCCCAACTTTCCAGCTCAGTCGTCATCCTCCCCTCCCATCTCTTACTCCAAATACCCTTGCATGACAGCATGAAAGAAGGCAAAGCAGGGCTGGAATCCATGCCAAGCGATCACACACTTAAAATTCTGCCCTTGCCCTTCAATCCCCTCTGCAGAAGAAACTCGCTGGTTGCTCTTTATATGGGGTCTCCTGTGACTATAGAGCAGGGGTGGGAATCTTTTTTTGGGTTGGGACCACTGACCCACAGAAAAATCAGTTGGGGGCCAGCCAAGGGAGTGAGTGTCTTCCTGCATCACAGACATATCCAAAGAGATAGGGGCAAGATTTTCCCTAGCTTAGAGTAAAGAGTTCCTGAATTTTGCCACATGATAATGAATAAACTCATTATGAGTACACTTTTACTGGGTAAACTGTCCTGTTAAAGTTAAGATATCTTCCGAATATTTTTCTAGTTTTGCCATGAATTTTTGATTATTTCTCTTTCCTGGATCAAAACTAATTGTACTTAATGCAGAAATTAGGCCGTGTGCATCTCTTTCATGGAACTTCTCTAACTATAGAGCAGTAAATGGCAGAATAGCATATGTTAACAACATGAGCAGCAGTCTATGAAATGAGCGTCAAGTTGTTAAAATGATCTTGTGGTGGTTTTGGCCAAATGTTAGCACACATGTTTCGGAAAGTGATATTTCAACAGGCTTGAAGAATAGGACTTTGGCACATGGAAGCTGAATGTGATCTGCTGTAGGGAAATGAGGTAAATCTACAGGTGTTGTTCCTCAGGCTCATGTCGGAGCAGAAATGCAGAAAGTAATAGTGGCTGGTCTTTCTTCTCCCGCTTCCTCCCCTCATGGTCACTTTTTAAAATGAACAGTGGTGTTGGGAGGCGTGGGGAAGGGGTTGGCACATTTATCTAGACTCCTCAGTCCAAGTCCTCTTGTTTCTTCCATGATTACATGTGGTAGATTTCAGACTTACTAGTGGTCAATGCTTATTTTTCCTCTTTCAGTATACCTGGTAGGCTTGTTCCTAGAGGCTTGGCCCCATCAAAAACAGTGGCTAAGCTCCCATAGACTTCATTGGGACTAGGAGTTCATCCTCTGTGCTTTGCTCAAGTGAGAACTGCAGTCTTGATCCCTAGTTGTTTAGACTTAGATGATGAGACCCCCTCAAAAGATAGGCAGAGAAGCAAGCAAATATCACCTACTCGTGCTGCTTCTCATGGGCCACTTCAGTCCGTGTAGTTCACTCATGCATCTGTAGCTCGCAGTCCAAGTAGTCATTGTGCCTCTCTAAATGCCTCTAGTGCTCCTCCTAGGGCAGCGCCGGTCCAGATCACCAGTCTGTGGTATTAAAGTGACAGACTAAGCCTTAATTAATGTCAGAATAGGCATGCATAATTGGAAGTGTTTGTTTAACCACAGAAAGTCAACTTCCACCCTCAGTTGCACGTGCACAAACAAACACACACATGTAAGTGGGAGCAAAATTTGGGCAATTGCTTTCCTTCCAAAGGGTCTGATTTTACAGACCATGTTTGCATGAGTAATCCTTCCTCACTCAACCAATAGCTAACTACTTGTATAGCTAAATATGACTCCTCCTTTGCAGAATTGGACCCATAATACAGACAGGTGTATGGTTAATTACATTAGGTTTTTATTAAAACATCATGGCTACGTCTACACTGGCCCCTACTTCGAAGTAGGAATAAGAGATCCTCCAGAATAGAGCTTTATTCCGGAGGATCGGGCCAGTCTAGACGCTTTTTTCCGGCTTTTCCCCAAGCCGGAAAAAAGCGGCGGACATCTTTATTTAAATCCCGCGGGGGATATTTAAATCCCCTGCAGATTTCCCTATTCCGAAGTTTAAAATTAGCATGCCCCTTTCGAAAAAGGGACCAATGTAGACGTAGCCGTTCTGTAGCTGTAACATAGAAACTGTATAAGATGTTGGCCTTTATTTTACAAATATTTCTACTTGCTTTAAAGTTTTCTGTGACTGTCAATAATGTGTTGGCCTACAGGGAAAATCAACTTAGGTTTGGATTGTATTTTTTTTCTGCAGTGCATACTGTCCAGGATTCAGTGAATAAAGAAAACAGTTAATAAAAGTATAAAAACAGCTTGATTTATGGTGATATCTATGTATACCAGCAACACTGGAATGTGATGATATCAGAGGTCAAAGTTTCTGTCTTCAGAAGCAGGTATTTGGAAGAAAAATGATGAAGTGCAGCCCCACATAAAAAGGCCAAAAGCATTTAGAAAATAAATTGTAAAGTACTTTTTGAAATCTGACAATAAAATGTGAATTTACCAGATGGCATAAACTTTGACCTAAGAGATCAAAGTGTTTTTAAGTTGTTATAATAAATGATATATGAAAATTCCGTTATAAGATAAATTTGTTGGCCCGTGTTTGCAGAAGCTTTAAAAATTAGTCAAAAATGGCAAGTGTAAATGAATTTGGGGAGAAAAGCGTGTTAAGATGGTACTTAGTTTCACAACAGTATAGAAGAAATAAATGTATTCTCAGCTGGAGTCACATGGGGATTATGCACCCATATGGAGAAAAAGAATTTGGAAAGGGAAAAAACCCAAACAAATAGAAGCAACATTCAGTAAATGTTTGGACTGTTAAACAAGGAAACAAAACAAAAGGAAACAAAAAAGAAGTAAAATTAAAGTGGATGGCTGCTTACGATATTATTTGTCTTGGTCTTAAGCAACCAACCCCATTATGAGCCTGTCGCTACTACCGATTAGATGCTAAAATTGTTCCCCTGGTAAAGGTGGTCTTTATAAAAAAGTTGAACAACATTTACTGGAAACAACTTTGGGATAGTCTAAAGTATTTGTGTAAGTAAGAGGGAGCTGACCTTTGAGTGGAGGTTCACCATATTCCATTCTGAACTTTTCGGCTTTCTAAAGACAATGAAAAGATATGATGTAGTTGGCTTTTTAGCTATGCTGTATGCAAGAGATTTGCTTTTTTAAAAGGACTAGTCTTTTATATAAATCTTGTATATATCATCTTCTATAACTCAGGCATTTGCACAGCTTATATAAATTATGTCTATATTGAGAATTTAAGAAGTTACACAGTATGCATTCCATACTTGAGGGATGGGAAATAAAAATTGATATACTGCGCGACATCTGATATAACACAGTGAAATATCTTTTAAATTCCAAAGAGATACACTTACATCACTCTGCTTAATTCATATACAATAACTCCCACACATTTTATTAATGTTAGATGAAGTTTGTAATCATTCAATAAAGGGAAAAAATGGTGCAAACAGTATACAATTGTTCATTATCAAATGCTAAATACATCTCATTCACCCACTCAAAACAACAATATGTTAAGAAAACCTTAAAGTTGTACCACCAAATAATAAAAGCAAAGAAATTCACAGTTGTGGATGAAGTGTGAAATTCATCCCGTGACACATCACAGCCCCACAGTTATTTGTTAAATGTATTTTTTAGCTAAATTGCTTTTACAAAAAGACTTTAATAGTCTGTTGGTCATTTACTATGTGGATCAAAATTTAGCCAGGTGGATGAATATTTTTTTGCTTTTAAAATATAGACTAGGTGGACAAACATTAAGTACATGGACTAAAACACAGCTGCTCTATGTGTGCTCAGGACATATGGTAAGTAGTAATAATACTACTGATAGGGTGATAGATAGCTACTGGCCTGGCCCTCATACTGGGGACTCCATCAGCAAATCAAAACAATAAACATTTTCTGGGAGAAGAGAGCTTGGACTCCATCTTTGCTCTTCCCAAGGAGCACTTAGTCACCTTAGATGGAAGGACTCACTGGAAAGTTGTGGTGGGTGCTGTTTACCATCTTCTGATAGTTAGCTCTGTCTAACCCCCATTACCACAGTATGTGAATACCTCATGGATTTGAATGTGCTTATCCTTACACACTACTGTGAGGTGAAGCAATGCTACTTTTCTCATTTTAGATATGAGGCATAGGCCATGGCTGCACTACACGGAAGATCGATGCTGCTATAGTTGATCTTCTGGAGTTTGATTTAATTGGCCTACTGTAGACCCACTAAATCGAACTCAGAGGGCATCCCCATTGGTGCTGGTACTCCTTCTCCTTATGAGGTGTAAGGGAAGCCAACAGGAGCGTTTGCTCCCATTGACTTCCTGCTGTGTGGGCTGCGCAGAAACACAATTTAAGATACATTGACTCTAGCCACTTAAAGAACGTAGCTGGAGCTGCATATCTTAAGTCGACTTACAGCTGTAGTATAAACCAGTACAAGGTTACATAGGGAGTCTGTGGCAGAACTAACCTGGATCTCCCAATTCTCATCTTAGTGCCCTGACTATTGGAGCTTTCTTTACTATCATAACTTAATCTGACTCAGCTGCTAAAGACTTGCTTCTTCTTTTCACCCCCTTCCATAATGGATATTATAATAGTTCCTATGAAGGTATTTATACCATGTGGTCATCAAGTTGACTGGATACATAGAGTCCATGCCAAGAAAATGGGGAGTTCTGTTGCTCCTAGAGACTAATTATTTCCCTTCCTCCTAGTAGGAATGCCCAAGGCTGTGGAACTTTCTGGAGAGATTATCTTTGTAGGCTGATTGTTTCTTGGAGTATGTCTAAACTACAAACTTAGGATGACTCTCCTGCTTGTGTACATGTTCATGCTAGCACAACTGTAAATAACAGTGTAGCCACAGTAGCATAGGTAGCAGCAGAAAGACATATGCCACTGATTTCAGTTGGTTTTATATGCAACCTCAGCCATGCCTCTGCCACCAGGACCAATGCTGCCATGGCTACACTGCTATACTTGCACTGGCTCAACAAGAGTTATCATGAACCTCCTAACTTGTAGCATAGTCATAGCCTTGATTACACCCTACATAAGTTATGTTCCTGGGGGAAGATTCTTTTTAATACATACCTAAATGTCATGACTGTACCTTGCAGAGTGTGCAGGGAACACAAGTGGCCTGAAAAAGCTACATTACTTGTCTGAAACATTGGCCTAATAGTGTTTTTTAATTTCATTAAAGTGACTGTTTCTTTGCATGCTACATTTTAGGCCAGAGTATATTTTTACAGCCAAGTTATAACCCCCTGAAAAAAGGGGCCTATAATGGAAATGTTGATACAACATTAATTTTAGAGTTGCGAATGCAATGCTATAATTTTGGAAAAAACATTTATAGCCCCGCTAAGATATTAATTGCAGGAAATTACAGCATATCCCATTAAAGTATTATGTCAGTGGCATTCATAGCATATGACACTTTTACATATTCCTTCTTGTTTTCATGGCAATGTGTTGCCTTTGTATCTTAATGGAAGAGGTGGGTGAAATCTCTGGGATTTTCTTTAGTCCTCTGCGATATTGACAAGCTTCATAGAAACTAAGCCTCTAAGTAGACTTCCTTATTTTCTCATTTTAAATAGGTATTCCTCCTATTTCTACACACGTAATTCAGATGTGGACATATTGAGCTTGATCTAAAGGCTATTGAAGTCAGTGGGGGTTTTTACATTCATTTCAATGGGCTTTGGATCAGACTTTGACTTTGACCGCAGACTTTATTCATACAAAGAACATAAGAACTGCCATACTGAGTCAGACCAAAGGTCCATCCAGCCCAGTATCCTGTCTGCCAACAGTGGCCAATACCAGGTGTCCCAGAGGGATTGAACTGAATAGGTAATGATCAAGCGATCTCTCTCCTGCCATCCATCTCCACCCTCTGACAAACAGAAGCTAGGGACACCATTCCTTACCCATCCTGGCTAATAGCCATAAATGGACTTAACCTCCATGAATTTATCTAGTTCTCTTTTAAACCCTGTTATAGTCCTTCACAACCTCCTCAGGCAAGGAGTTCCACAGATTGCCCATTAATTTCATTTGGTGGCCCTTAGTTCTTATATTATGGGAAAATGTAAGGTCCTATTAGATTCAATTAGAGTGTTTCAAAACTAAGCATTGCAGATTTAGGCTCCTTTCATTAAAATGGACGTGGTTCTGATTCATACATACCTCCACCGATTTACATGGAGTTATTGCTGAAGTACATTAGTGTGAGACAGAATCTATCTCTAAGGGTGCGTCTATACTGCACTGTTATTTCAAGATAACTAGAGTTATTTCAAAATAAAAATGTGAGTGTCTACACAGCCATTCCGTTATTTTGAAATAATTTTGAAGTAATGGATAGCTTATTCCAATATCTGTAAACCTCATTCTACGTGGAATAACACCTATTCTGAAATAGCTATTTCAAAATAAGCCATGTGTAGACTCTCCACTGATGCTATTTTGAAATAGCCCCTCACCAGGGCCATTCTAAACTATTCCTCCCCATGCTGCCTGGGGCTCTACATCGAAATAGCACATCTGCATTAGGGAAGCCTTCCTTGGACTAATTTTGAGGCTTCTCTGCAGTGTAGACGTGTTATTTCAAAATAAACTATTTCAGAATAACTATTCCGGATTATCTTATTTTGAAATAAGCGTGCAGTGCAGACATACCTTTAGTATAATTTCATGCCACTTCAATGTATTCACTACATGCATACACAGTAGGTGTCAACTTGCAAAAATTACTGTTGGTTGTCAATTTGTTGAATGATATGGATACATTCATCTTGTTTATGTATCTTTTGTTTTGAGTAAGTGGCCTATTTACTAAATTCCTGCTACTTTTTTAAGATTGTTAGGTTGTTGTGTCAAACTGAATTTAAATAACTGTGTTCTGATGAGGCAGTTCATTGTAATAGCATGTTTTTAATCTTCTGAGTTAGTCTGTAACTGGAAAAACTTAAAAAACAACAAATAGTCTAGCAGCACCTTAAAGACTAACAAAACACAAAATCATATACATGTTCTGTTAGTCTTTAAGGTGCTGTAAAACTATTCTTTTTTAAAAGTTTTTCCATGTTTTTAATGTACACTATTTTGTGGCATTTTGATATATTTTAAGGTCAGTAGGGCATCACTTGCTTTATTAATGATAGACATTTGATGAGGAAAGGAGGGCTATTCTTAGAAAAGTGTTCTTTAATTATCATCTCCTCAGGGCATGAAGGACTCAGTCTTCTGATCTATTTATACTCCCCCTAACACAGTGGGACTGTGATCCTGAGAAGGTCACCGTATCAATGTTTGTATTGCTAATTGTGAAATAATAACAACAACAACACGTCCTGAAACAAGTAGAGTTTTGAATCCCTATGTCACAACCAAGTTTTTCCCTCCAAAGACAGAGGCGCACGTACCATTGCTTGAGTTTATACAAAGCTTTCATGCCTGTTGTACAGTTAATTAATATCTAACAAGTTGGGAGAAAAGGCGGTCTCAGAAAAACCGCTGATAGGCAAGCTCATTGGGCTGTTGATGGTTCCCATTAATTGCAAGCTTTAACATAGAACTATTGCATATATCTGGTTTTACTTATCAAATCCAGACCTGTTTTTTCTCTGCCTGCTGTGCAGGGGAAACTCCATGCTGTACCAGCTTCTTTTTCACTTGGGGCTCCCAGTATCATCAGGATTTAAGTTGTCAGAACAGCCATCGCTCTTTGTTTTGTGGTTTTAAAGACAAAGGTTAATATAGTTGTTTGATAAATATACTGCTTTGGCTTTGTTTGTAAGCCATCAGTGTAGGTGAACTATACGGAACCAAGATTCCTTTTTCAATACATCTTGTAATTTTGATCATTATTACCAAATTTCCTCACATTTCTGGGGAGGAAGACAGTACTTTAATTTACTTCTCTACTCTTGCCAGTAATCTATCACTAAAGAGTTCAATCTCATACTCGGGATGAATGCCCAGTGAAGCCTCCTTTGAAGTTCTTCAGGCAGAAGGTGCCATTTCCCTAGCTGGTGTAAGTCAGCGTTGCTCCCCTATAGTCAGTCTAGTCCAAGAAGTATGGGATGAGACCCCTAATTTGCAATATATTTTTAAAAGAAAAGCTTAAAAACAGAAGCAGTTTGTTATGCTTTTGTTATTCATTGTAAAATCTTCCCTTTGTTCCAAATACACATTTGTGGAAAGTAAAGTAACCATCTATTCTGGATTTCTTTCCTCTAGGAAGTACATTGTGCTTGAGTATTCTTCCTTTGATTGGTGCTTGTTTCAACTACTAGTTTGATGTCATGATTACCTTTCACTGGACATATTCGGTTCCTTTTAATTGATGCTGATTAGTATAGAGAAATCTTAGTAAGGACACTCTGCTGTTATCAACAAAGTGATGACTTTTGTTCCTTGCCCATTTGTTGTAAAAATGGGCAACGAACAAAAATAAAACAACCTGCACTAAATTAATAACTAATTCATCATTTTTGTTATTTTTTAATGAAGAAAACTCATGTTTCTTAAACAGGACAGCAAATTTTTCATTTAAAGTGGAACAAAGGATTATTTTATTTCCTTGTGTTGTTCCACCATGTAAATGTCCAAATATTTTGGATATAACTTTAGGAGGACAAGAATTTACTAATAATTTATGCAATAAACATTGATGATTATCAACCATTAAAAGGTAATAAACATTTCCTGTGTGAAATAGACGTGGTATCAAGTGTCTTAATTTCTGACACTAAATGGTTCGGGTTTACTACACAGACATTAACATTACCATCTCATGGTAAAAGTCTCTCCAAACTCAGAAAACATAGGTCACCTCTTATAAAACCAACAGAGCTGCACACGAAAGAGAAAATACTTTGAAGAAAGACACAGGCTCATGTGTATATTAACCAGCACAGATGAAATGATTTATTGGGTTTTATACACAATCTGTAAAGGGTAAGCATCGCTAACAGAATGAGTGGCAGCCTCGGGGAGCTGAGTAGTCCCCAGGGTACAGCCTTTGTTCCTCTGGACTTGACAGGCATGTGTCTCCGTTAAATGAGGGCTTAATTTCTCTCATATGTGCACAATTTCCAAGCTCAACAAAGGCAGCCAGGACTGCAGCTATTTAAAAGAGCCAGCTCAGGAGGAAGCATTCCTGAAGAAAGGGGATGCTAAAGGGCTAATTACTCACCATAGCTTAGCAACAGTTTTTTTCCTAAGCAAGGTTTATTAACATGGAACTGCCACTTTCACTTTATATAAACACGCATTCAAATGACAGGAGTATTATTTTTCTTTGAGAAATAGCCATTTTAAGGCTCCCGCTGACCTGAAATGAAATATAAAAGTGTGTTCCATTGGCCTGCATTGAACATAGCCAAGTTCTTCAGCTGTGGGAAAGGGCCAAGGCTAATCAGGTTTGGACCCTTTCTGCCTGAGAGTGGAGGGAAATAAACGTATTTCTAACAAAATATCTAGAAGTTGTCATCCGTGCTGTTATTGCACTCTTGTAAATACATTTATTACAATTGCCAAGCTACCTGATTCAGCATGTGTAAAGCTTATTAATATTTAGCCAGTTCCGTGGGTGACATGCATTTTATAAGTCTCTGGCTATGTATTTAAATATGTATTCAGACCCAGTAGCTCTTAAATGTCTCCTTTCAGTTGATCCAATGTGTCTAGTCCATTTGAAGGAGATTTTTTTTTTAATTGTAGAGTTCAGTTCATGGCCCTGTTAGGGGCATTTGCTGTGTTTTAGGGAGGACAAGGTGGCGTTTTCCACAGGGATTGCACTAGGGCAGACATTTTTCAAGAGCGGAAAACCAGACATATCCTCTGACCTTTGTTGCCACTGTCAGAGGAAGATAAGCCAACCGAATACACACATGTTACAATACATGGTGGTTACCAGCAAGCAGTCAACATCTGCCAGCAGATATTTAGGTTTCATGGTTACTTAATTTCTGTAACAAACAGGAAACCGTTTTAAGAATTAGGGCAGGTGCAGGTAAATCTTTCTTATTGTGCCAGTTTGAGTCTCCTAAAATTATATCCAAAATGTTGATGAAAAAAATTGTGTGTGCATTCCCCTTTCCCTGTGCTCTGCTGAGTGGGGTTCTGGGGAGAGGCAGTGGAAATTCAGGAAACAGTTTTTGATTTACGTCTTTGGAAATCTACTGACCATTCCCCACACAGAGGAGAAGCATGACAGACAAGGACAACTTATTGCAGACCTAAGATAACAGTAGCACTCCAGAGTGGTCTGAGTAGGAGGAAATTTGCATTTGAATCAAGACGATTTAGGAAAAAATGTTAAGAAGAGTGAAAAGATTAACTTCAAATGGATGCTTCCTGAACCGTTATCTTTAGTATTGAGACATGTAACATAGCAAACTGCTGTTCTAGAAGAGAAGATTTGGGGGCCATTCCAGCCAAGACACTGTCAATGGAATTACTCACAGCATGTAAAATGAAGCATGCATGCATGTCTTTGGAGGACTGGGTCCTTCATCAGTTCTCTGATTTTTCAAAATACAGTGTTGATTCACTGATGCTATTTGGATTTTCAAACAGTATCATTTTTAATCATCAGATATGTTTGTTGTCTTCATCTCTTCAAGTTTATGTGTTTACTCTAGAAGGCATAACTTACCTTTATCAGATTCAGATATTTACAGAAGAATTTTTTTCTGTGATTATTTTTCTTTCAAAGGATTTTTTTCTTTGGCAGGTTATTGCCTACTGGTGCCCTTATTTTGCATTTTTTAAATACATCTACAAGTTTTTAGAACTACCCATATCTCATGTTAAATGTTGCTTAACTGTTGAGTTGTTTTTGAAATCACAAGTAGAGTCCACTGTCCCTCATCCATACCATATTTTTTATAAAAGGCAAATCCAAATGCAGTAAAACTCTGAGGTTTTTCTTTTTTAATTTCTATTTTCTGTTTCATATATAATCTGGGCAACCTACCAAAGTTTTCTGACCTGCCTACATGAATAGCAGATCAAACCATCAGCGTTTCACCTCTGAAGGCACTTCGTGTAACTATAAGACAGTGGTCAAAGTACAAACCATGGGTTGCAATATAGTACTGCTGAGAGAGAAACTAGAAGTGTCCACCTTTGCATTTCTGCTATTATTGCACTAAGTAAAACAATAATGCTGCTTCCACCGAGAATTAAGTTTGAAGCCCCTTACTAAACCAACAAAAGTAACAGATTTGTTACTTTCTAGTAAGAAGTGGTTAGAGCCGAGGATCAAGAGGTTAGAGCAGAGGATTGGGATGCAGGTCTCCTGGGTTTTAGTCTTACTGACCTTTTGTCCAAGCAATTTAAGGCATTCTGTGCCTTAGTTTCTCCATGTCTAAAATGGGAATAATAATACTTGCCAATTCTGGAGGGAGGGAGGAATGTGAAGTGATGTTCAGGTTTGCTTAACTAGCAGTTGTATAGAGCTTTAAGGAAGTAAAGGCAAATAATTTTCATTATCAATAACAAATTGTTGAAGTGTTCTTTTGAAAATGCAAAGGGAAGTTATGAAAAGCGAGAAATGAAAAGAGAATGTATAAACTTCTGTTTATTTTTCACTAGAGAAATTCTCAGTATGCCATGTTTCACTATGTTACGTAATGGGCCTGACTCTGATCTCACTTACATCTGTGTAGATCAGGAGTAACTCCACCGAACAGAAACAGGAACATCTTTCTTTGTCCCGATGATGGATTCACAGTTGTTGAGTTTCAGATTCACCCTGTCATTCCTTTACTTTCCGTATATGACAAAGTGCATAACACTTGATGAACTGCAGCTTCCAGGAATGCTCAAATGTTAATACTACAAAGGAGATATTGCAGGTTGAAATCTTGCTTGGATTAAAATTCTGCTTGGGATAAGGTTAAGGAGTAGCATATATATGAGGGGGCATTTTGTACTGTCTCACGACCCAGGGAAAATGGTTTAAACTGGATTCCATGAAAATTCTGATTAAGCCTCCCTCTAAAGATTTGTTTGCATGCTCTGGGGGAGGAGGGGCTCCTCACCAAGAGAATTTCCTTTCCATCTGATTAGGGGAAAGCACCTCCTATCATAAAGGAAGGTCTCACACAGGATTATCTTCTTGTCATGCAATGACAGGACCCAGATTTTACTGGGGCTTTTGTGAAGAACTATGGAGTATTTAAGCCATGGCACCACAGGTCTTAACTTTGATTTTATAAGAAGTACAATAGACAATAGAAGAAGCATGCAAGCTTACTGTTTCTAACTGAAAATGGACTCCTTTCTTAAGTTTTTTCCCCCTGCATTCTTGCTTGGTTAAAAGCATGACATATTAATCATGGAAATGTACTATATCAGAGGCAAATGAATCAGGAAAGTATAACAAGCACCTCATTTTACCCTCAATCCTAGTTTTACGACCTGAATCCTTTTTCTGGACCCTAAGCTTGTGTGAATAAACAGCTCGCACTATGTATTTGCAAATAAGTCTGCATTTCCTTAATAAAGACTCATTATAGTGGCTTAAGTTTATCTGGTGAAATGGTGGTTATAAAGGTTGTATATAAATCTGAAATACAATCTGCCTGATTTTTTTTTCCATTCAGTAGCTGTGTAGCTACTAAATGGCATTTGGCATTTTACAAAATAGTTATTAACTATTTATTTATTGTAGGCAGCATTAAATATCCAATCCAATCCATAATGGCTAGTGAGAATCCTGGTGTTTACCTGTTTCTCAAAAGTTATTGCAACATTGATCTTTGCTGTTCCTCCTTCTGTGGAGCTTTATGGATGGAAATCTGTCCTACCATATATGTCTCCAAATTGGATACATAGTAAAATTGCAACTATGGTGGGACTTGAGGAGTCCCCTCATAATTCCAATTTTGAGAAGATATTTCTGAAATGAGCAAATAAACCGGGGCTATGATGGATATCCAGTTCCCATTGCTGAATTTGTGGATACAGCAAATCCATATGCATATCATATATCTTGAGCCTTAGGACCTGCCCAGAACTCTCTCCCTCTGCATCTACTGCCAATGGTCTGCATGTGCTCTCATGATAGGTTTGGTGGGGCAGAGAATACAGGTGAAAATATTTGGCTCCGTGTTTACGCCTCCTTCTTTGCCTAAATGTTTTCTGAGAGTCCAGCCACCAGAATTTGGCCCACAGCCTAGATAATTCACCTTGAGTATGTTTAGTAATAGCTTTAGATAACACTTAGGCTACGTCTAGACTGCAAGCCTCTTTTGAAAGAGGCTTTTTCGAAAGATACTTTCGAAAAAGCTTCTTTCGAAAAAGAGCATCTAGACTACAATCAGTACTTTTGAAAAAGCAAGCTGCTTTTTCGAAAGAGAGCACCCAGGCAGTCTGGATGCTCTCTTTCGAAAAAGCATAGTTTGCATTACATAGCGCCTTTTTTCAAAAGAGCACTTTCGAAAAAAGGCGTTATTCCTCGTGAAATGAGGAGTTCCGCCGTCGAAAGAAAAGCTGCATTCTTTCTATTTAATTTCGAAAGAACACGGCTGTAGTCTAGACGCAGGTGAAGTTTTTTCAAAAAGCTTCTTTTTTCGAAAAAACCCTGCAGTCTAGACACAGCCTTACTGTGAGAGAGCCTCCTCTAAACAAGGAAGTATTACTGCCGTATTCACTCTGAATAATTTTGCTCCCATTGTTGTGTTTGCACATTGGAGGCCAACTTAGAGTGTTTTCCATTTTATCCATTATAAGGTTTGCACAACTAATACTCGCTGTACTTTTTATGGAAATGCTATGAATGTGTTGGTAATGTCCATGTTTAAATTACTGTCCAGGCTCCAGCTGAAATACTTAAGGTTTATGTATATGGAAATTTTATGTGGTGTTTGTTAAGAATAAGTTTCACATCATTTATTCCCTCCATCTTGAGATACTGGTATTTTACAGTACTGTGAATGTTGTAAGTAATGTATTGGCAGCAGAAGTGTTTGTATTTCACTGGAGAATCTGCAGTATCCTTAAGGTAATAGGAGTTGAGAGAGAGCTGTAGTCTCTAAAAGTAATCCACAAATTTAAAGTAGTTTTGAGTAATTCACAGCCAGAAATAACTTGCTTCCTAAGCATACTGTGCTGTTTTTGTGAACCTTAGGAAGGAAGTATAACCTATGAGTCTGAACAAAGTCTGGCTCAAGAAAAACTTTGGTATTAATTTTTATCTCTTGTCCATAATTTTCTCCTGACAGTTTGTATCTTTTCCATGTGTTCATTGATAGTTTATGGGCAATCCTGTTTTAATATAAAGAACTTCCGGGTTTCATAACCACATCACTCCTGCCTTTCACGATGACTTGTCTGCATTCAAAGATAATGCTACATATCGGACTGAGAACACTCTTCATAGCTATAAAATGAAATAAAGTGATATCGTGGATCAAATTTTCAGCCTTCTGAGTTTGTGAAGTTGTCACATTATTTTGGAAAATCTAATTTGAAATGAAAGAGGGGTATGAAATTTAGATCGGTAGACAATGCAAAAAGTTAAAGCAGGAAGAATTGAGGATAGATCACTACAGGTGTGAACTCAGGGATGAAAGCGTTGTCAGGTAAAAGGGTGGAGGGACATAAAGGGGACCCAATGCAGGCACTATGAGCAGCAGACATAAAACTGACTCCCACGGACACCTTTGCAAGGAAAGACTTGCAGGAGAGACTTGCTGGGATTCCAGGCAATCTTACAGCCCATATAATCACTTCAGGAAGCTGTCCCTGAGCAGCCTGGGACTGTAAGGGCTCGCAAGTAGATTAAAGCCACATTTAACCTTTCCCCCTCTGGGCTATGAATTCTGTGCTGCATCTCAATCCCCATGTTTAGGCAAAGTCTGAATTAAAATAGTTACAGTTCTAATCCAACCAGTCTCTGTGCAGATTAATTTTCATATTCTTGACTTCTTGACTGTTTTCTGATGTGCTATAGCAATTTATCAGAAAACAGAGCCATCGTTCAATACATGAACTAACTTGTCACATCCTGACAAGGAGCACTTATTATTACCAGTTTGCCAGAAGTTTAATCTGGTCATAGCTATATGATCCAGTTAAATTTCTGTGATACTACTTTGGTCTTCTATCATTCTGGTCTTCCATAGTTCTCCAAGCGCTGTGCCCACAAAAGCTCATGATACCATCTACATGTTTTGTTAGTTTTTAAAGTGCTACCAGACTATTTGTTGTTTACGTTTTTTATGTTACAGACTAACTCAGTTACCCCTCTGAAACTTTTTTACATAGGATGGTTAGCATTATAATCCTTATTTTACTGATAGAACATTAGGTTCAGAAAGGTGAAATTACCTGTCCATGGTCATACAGAAGTTCAGAGGCAGATCTGGACTCCAGGTCCTAAAACAAAATATACATCCCCTAACCATAATTAATCCCTATAAGCACACACCTCCAACACAGCAGTTAACTACTTAGCCCTGAAATTAAGAACATGAGTTTTGGAGAGGTTAAGTTTAAGGTGATGGCTGAACATCAAAGAGGAAATGTCAGAAGGGTAGTTTGAGGAGGGAAATTGGATAGAATGGGAGGGAATGAAGGCTGGTAGTTGGATTTGGGAGTCAACCAAAGAAAAGTAGAAGGGGAATCATGTGAGCAAAAGTCACTGGGAGAGCGTATGTAGAGGCAAAAGACTAGCTGGATTAGGATCTGAGCCAGTGACGGGCTACCTAGGCTAGTAGGTGGGCCCCATGAGAGGCCCTCTATCGTATCAATGGCCGCAAGATTGTCATAACCAAGATGGTCTCCTGGGATAAAGTAGTTTTGCTAACTACACTTGTGTACCTAGAGTTTGTGAGGTGTGCCAATCGAACTGGAGTGGCACTTTGGATGCAGAGGGCTCTCTCAGTCAGTGGTGTGTGCAGTCAGCACATACCTCACTTTGTATGTGTGCCATTCTAGTAATACTGGTAGGGGGAAAAACTATGCAGACAGGAGCCAGCAGAATCTGGCAATCCTGTGACATGGGCAATGATACACAAAATGTCTTGTGAGCCACATGTAGAACCCTGATGGACCGCAAGTGGCCCATAGGCTGCAGGTTGTCCATCCCTGATCTGTATGAAAAGGACTGAATCTGTATGGAATCTACTCTCTTTTCGCTGGAGTTTGGTGCTTCAGGGCAGAGTTGAAACACATTGGTTGGCAGTGTGAAAAAACCTGTACCGTATATCGAGTAGGACTGAAAAGCGGACTTCATTATCTAGAGCTTTCAATTCAGCACTTTTCTCCAGCTCTGAATTCACTTTTTCAAGTGAAAAAATGCTGGCCTACTGTCTTGTTAACACTGTATTGCACTTTGTTGTAACAGTGCAAGATCTAGGAACAAACAGATTGTGGGTCTGAATTGTGAACTGACATTGGTTAATTCATAAATTGTTACTTGATGGCATCTTAGAAATGGCGTCCATGCCATGGATAATAATTGACAGTGGGAGACACTTAAAAACATTCTAAAATTATGGCCTCAGAATGAGCTACTGTAATGAAAGAAAAGTCATGATTAAGTGATGACTGATTTTTTTGGTCTCTGATCAGTACATCATAGAGTGTTCAAGTTGGGTTACATTGGAGGTGTATTTAAAAGTGTCTGTTTACTTGCCCACGTGCATATGTAGTGAATATAGTGGTGTGGTGGAATAAAAGCTTTTTGGGTGCATGGATTGAGAGTGGTTGCATTACCTGTGATTGGAAAACCACGTATGACTTATACAGGTCATCTCAAAGGACTAATTGGACATGCTATTCTGATTTGGGGAAAAGGAACACATTCATAATGAACAGAAAGTGAGTAGAAGGAAGAGTGACTGGAAAAAAAAGCATAGAGAGAAAAAAGTGAATAAAAAATAATATGTATTCCATATATGTTATCTATTTATGCCAGCAAAACTTTTTACATGAAAGTGGTTCTGTTCTTATGTGCCTAATAGATTAGCATAAGTCTTCTTAAGCTATTTGGATAATTATTATGAGGACAATTACTTAGTGGGATAAGTTAAGCAGTAGAGAATTGGAGACACATGCATTTAAAAATTCCTTGTTTTCACATGCACAAAATACTCTTTGTACATGAGCGTTCATTGAAAAAAACTTTCTCACTCTAACCACTTTTCGGACTTCTCTCTCTCCTTTCCATTTGTTTCTTTTTTTATCCCTTTCTGTTCACTATTCACTGTTGGAAACGCCATTTCTGCACCATATAGCACCAGCCTGGACTAGACGCCACAGTGGCTAATCGTGAGTGGATTTAAAATTCAGAGTTGGGGCTAAAGCTGAGGAGTCATAGACCATGAATACCCTCAAAGGGGTACTATATAGACTGATGAATAAATAAACATTTGCAAAGCACTTAGAAGATGAAAAGTATCATTTAAGAGATAAGTATTATATTGTAGAAACTGAATTTCTCTCTATTTGATAGAGATACCCTGGCAAGGACTATTGGTGAACTTGCATTTTAAATAGTTTGTTCCCATTACAATGTACACTATATAATACAGTGTGTCATATATCAATGTATAAAGGCATAAACACATTCCAGAAGTTTAGTTCTACTGGATACTTACACTGGCTTGATGGTATAACTGCACATCATGCATATTTTATTGCTTTCACACACATATAGACAATGAACTATGTTCAGCTGAACTATATCAGACTGTATTTTTATCAAGGATTACTGATGACAACATATACAATGAGAAAGATTCTCATATAGTTGGTACATGGCACCAGAAACCTAAAATAAAAACAATTTTGCAGTATGTTTTGCTATCACTGGTAGCATGTGGGTGCCAATTAAAGGACACAGACACAAAGTGTAAGGTTTTAAGATATTTATTCAGTAATATATTTGTAACTTGTCCTTCAGACAGGAAACATTGGACCATTTGAAGCCATTTCACTGAAAAATTAGCAATTTAATGCCCTTGAAACCATATCATTCTTTTGTTCAAAGACTAAGTCAAAGCTTTGCATGTTTCTTTGGAAAATTCATTTTCTGCTGAAACATAGATACTGGCCAGAGTTAGTGTCAAGATGCCAGTCTGGAGGGTCTCAAAGCAGTGAGACCATGGTCATGGTATTGGTGTATGTACACTCATCTTCAGTACTTTAGATTATTTGTATTTGAGGCCTGCTGTAGATGGCTCTGTAAGAAAATATATAGCATAGGATATATCCTGTGCCAGCAAGTTTAAAATCTAACTAGAGAAGACAGAAAGAAGAGTGATAAAAAGGATGTGTGTTGCAGACAAGGAACACAGGCCCAGAAAGATCAAGGGATTCTCTTAATGTCATACAGGAAACTTGATAATAATGAATATAAATCATAAGCTAAGAATTGTAGAAGATGTATAAGGGAAGCTAAAAGACTCCAGGAAAAGTCTATAAGCTTCAGAGTTAAGGACAACAAAAAATATTTTAAAGGTATATTAGATACAAAAGAATCCTAACAATATTATTGGTCCATTAGATGCTAATGACAGAATTGTCAATCATGATGCAGAAAAGAGATAATGTCCAATAAGCATTTGTTCTATTTGAGAATGAAACACATAATGCAGTCATGTCATATGAAGATGAGCCATTTTCCTTTCCAATAGTAGTTCAGAAGGTACATAATATTAGACATTTTAAAGTCAGTGGGTCTAGACAATTTGAATCCAAAGGTTCTATAAAAGTTGATGAATAAACTCACTGGACCATTAATGTTAATTTTTTCAATAACTCTTGAAACAATTAGAAAGTTCCAGAAGACCAAAAGGAAGCTAATGTTGTGCCCGTGTTATATAAAGATAAGTGGAACGACCTAGGTAATCATAAGCCTGACATTGAATGACTAATGAAACAGCTGATTCTGGACTTGATTAATAAAATATTAAAAGAAGATAATGTAGTTCATGCTAATCAACGTAGATCCTGTCAAACTAACTTGATATCTTTTTTTATGAGATTGCAAGTTTGCTCACTAAAGGTAACAGTATTGATATAAAGAACTTAGGGTATGTCTACACTACAATGTTAGTTCGAACTAACGGACGTTAGTTCGAACTAACATTCATAGCCGCTACACTAGCGCTCCGCTAGTTCGAATTTGAATCGAACTAGCGGAGCGCTTAGTTCGAACTAGGAAAACCTCATTTTACGAGGCTTAAGCCTAGTTCGAACTTACTAGTTCGAATTAAGGGGTGTGTAGCCCCTTAATTCGAACTAGTGGGAGGCTAGCCCTCCCCAGGTTTCCCTGGTGGCCACTCTGGCCAACACCAGGGAAACTCTATGCCCCCCTCCCGGCCCCGGACCTCTTAAAGGGGCACGGGCTGGCTACGGTGCCCGTGTCAGGTGCAAGCCTGCCAGCACCCAGCCAGCAGACCCTGCACCTGGCACGGCACAGAGCCACCCACCCGATGTCCCCCAGCCCACCCCCTCTTCCCGGGACCAGGCTGGCGGCTCCCGGGAGCTTGCCCTGGACCGCAAGAGGCGGGCACCTTCCTGGGCTAGTGCAGACCTCGTCCACGATCTCTGCACTAGGCACAGGAAAGTGGCCGTCTAGGGCGGGAGAGCTGCCAGCCTGGCCACCCAGGAGCAGGTGTGCATGAAAATCAAGGGGGTCCACTGAGACCCCCGACCCTGAGCCCTGAGCTTACAATGGCCGTCCTGGGTCAGACCAAAGGTCCATCTAGCCCAGTAGCCTGTCTGCCGACAGTGGCCAACCCTAGGGACCCTGGAGGGGATGGACCGAAGACAGTGACCAAGCCATTTGTCTCGTGCCATCCCTCTCCAGCCTTCCACAAACTTTGGGCAGGGACACCACTCCTACCCCCTGGCTAAGACTACTCCATGGACCCAACCTCCATGACTTGATCTCACTTCCCTTTAAACTCTATTCTAGTTGTAGCCTTCACAGCCTCCTGCAGCAAGGAGTTCTACAGGTTAACTATTTGCTTTGTGAAGAACAACTTTCTCTTACTAGTTTGAAGCCTGCTACCCATTCCTTTCCTTTGGTGTCCTCTAGTCCTTCTTTATGGGAACTCATGAAGAACTTTTCTGAAAGCACCCTCTCCACCCAACCCCTTCTTTTAGAGACCTCTATCCTGTCCCCCCTCCGTCTCCTCTTTTCTAAGCTGAAAAGTCCCAGTCTCTTTAGCCTCTCTTCATCTGGGACCTGTTCCCAACCCCTGATCATTTTAGTTGCCCTCCCCTCTCCCAGCCTTTCTCTTCCCCTCTCCCACCTCCTTTTCCCAGTCTCCCCCAGTTTTGTTCAATAAAGACAGAGTCAATGTTGGAAGAAACGTTATCTTTATTTTGTACATCAATAAGAAGGGGGGCTAGGGAAGGGTAAGTGGAAGGAGGTGAGGGAGGAATGGGGTACGAGCCCCCGATGGGGAGGACTGGGCTGGCTCTGCGGGCTTCTGGGGGTGGAAGCTCTCCTGCAGCCCCCCGATTGCCCCCTCTCCCCAGATGGCAGCCTGCGGCAAGTGCAGCCGGGCTGATGGCCGAGTGGTGTGATGTGCCCAGTGTGGGTACTCCGGGCAATCCAAGCCAGGACTGCTTTGCAAGCGGGGCACCCCTTAGAACTGTCTGTCTGGGGTGGGGGTTGGGACCCTTTAAGCGCAGCCCTCGGCTAGCCTGAGACAGCATCTCCACGCTCTAAGTCCTCCTCTGATGCCCTGCCGGCACTGCTTCCGGCCATCCTTAAGCCCTGTTCAGGGTCCACTCAATGTGGACTTGCTAGTTCGAATTAGCAAAACGCTAATTCGAACTAGTTTTCAGTTCTAGACGCGTTAGTTCAAATTAGCTTAGTTTGAATTAACTAATTCGAACTAAGTTAGTTCGAATTAACGTTGTAGTGTAGACGTACCCTTCGAGTTCTGTAAGTTGTTTGACTTGGTCCTACACAATGTTTTGATGAAAAACATCCTAAAATTATATACAATTAATGTGACACACATTAAATGGATTGAAAGTTGGCTAATTTAACAAAACATATCTGTACATGGGGAATCATCAATCAGGTGTGTTTCTAATGGGATCTGGAAGGTATTGGTTCTTGGCATTATGCTATTTAACATTTTTATCATTGACTTGGAAGAAAACATAAAGTAAAGCTTTCTGATGACACAAGAATTGGGGGTGAGGTAAATAATGAAGAGGTCAGGTTGATGATTCAGAGTGATCTAGATCACTTAGCACACAGTATATGTCTTAGTACTGAACATGAGTTCTCAGTGTGATGCTGTGGCCAAAAGTCTAATGCAGTCTTTGAATGCATAAATAGTAATGGCAAGTAGGAGCAGAGAGGTTGTTTTATGTCTGCATTTGGTACTGGTGAAAGCATGGCTAGAATCCTGCACCTAGTTTTGGTGTTGACAGTTTAAGGACTTTGCTAAATTGGAGAGGGTTCAGAGAAGACCCATGAGAATGATTGAAGGACTAGAAAACCTGCCTTACAGTGACAGACTCAAGGAGCTCAATCTATTTAGCTTATCAAAGAGAAGGCTCAGGAGCGACTTGATCACAATCTGTATGTTCCCATAAATGAGGACCGTGTCTACATTGGCAAGATTTTGCACAAAAGCAGGTGCTTTTGTGCAAAATCTTGCCGCCTGTCTACACTGGCTGTGAGTATTTGTGCAAGAAGACTGACTTTGTAATGTACAAATCAGTGCTTCTTGCACAAATACTCTGACGCTCCCGCTCAGGGATAAGTCCTCTTGCGCAAGTGTTCTTGTGCAAGAGGCCAGTGTAGACAGGTAACATCAATTTCTTGCGCAAGAAAGCCCGATGGCTAAAATGGCGCAAGAGAGCGTCTACACTGGCTCGGATGCTTTTGCGCAAAAGCAAATCTTTTGCGCAAAGGCACATGCCAGTATAGACGCTCTCTTGCGCAAATACTTTTAATGGACACAGCTGGAGGTGCAAAAGAAAGGTATAGAAAATCCAACAAAGAAGGGTATTCTGATGTGCAGTGTCTGGAAGTTGAAGCTAGTTAAATTCAGACTAGAAGTAGGATGGGCATTTTTGACAGTGAGGGTTTTTTAACCAGGGGAGAAACTTTCCCAGGATTGTGATTAGAGGTGTGAAAGTGTAACTGTGTACATGTGAACTGATGAGCCAGGGCTCAATTGTTAACATGCACGGTTATATGCAGCCCCTCCTCTCCTCCTTGAGTGTAGGAGGAGGCAGGCAAGAGCTGGTGTGTAGAGAGCCACCTGCCCCTGCATGTACCCATGTCACCACTGAAATGTGCAGTGGTTACACGATTATGTAATTAAATGCCTTTTAACATCCCTAGTTGTGATGGATAATGATAATTCAATGTTTCTCTAAAACTAAAAGATACACTCTTCTTCAAACACGAATTAATGTAGGAGCATTCCACAGATTGTGTTATGGAAGAGGTCAGACTAGATTGCAGTGGCCTGCTTTGGCCTTGTAGAATATGTCTACATTGCAATATAACACTTGAAGATGGCCTGTGTTAGCTGCCTCATGCCAGTGGGGCATGGCTTGCAGGTTATAACCATGAAGTGTAGACATGGAGGCTAGGGCTGCCACCCAAGTCCTTGAGTGTGGCCCCAACCCAAGCCCAGACATCTACACTGCAATATTTTTGCTGTGAAGTCTGAGTCCTACAAACCTGAATCATGTGACATGGACCAGCTGTGGATGTCTAACCCTGGAGTAGACATTCACTTAGCAGAGATAGGAATTGAACCCAGAGTTTGCGTGGCTTAACCACAAAACCATCTTTCTTGACTCTAAAAATGATTTAGAATGTGCATTTGTATGTATCCATCTATTATATAGGAACCATACGAAGTGAAACAAGCAAAAAACACATAGCCTGACACATGCTACACACAGAATATCTTTTAAATAGATCTATTATTTTTTCATATGTGCAGTACAAACACTTTGACTGCTGTTTCAGGCTTAGGTTAATATAACTTACAAAGTGCCTCAGTACACTGAGCACACACTGGAAAACACTACGGAAAGGGTGTCTTTTTTTTTATTGCTAATGATTTCCTTTTAAGGAACATGTGACTAAGAGCTGAGAGAATTTGCTGCTAAAACTGTTCACTCCAAACCTTTGAAAATTCCCTGACTAGTTAGTCACTTAGGAAATATCTGGTTGCAGGCATACTTGTTTATGCAAGTTTCCAGGGCTAGATACCCCACATTTCAAAAATCTGTTCATTCCCTTTCAGTTTTTTGAATGTAGGAAAATTGAAGGGGAGAGGGCTTGTTTCTAGCAATCCTGCTTTTAAGGGGTAATAATGAACCTGCCCTCCTTGACATTCCAGTTTGTTTCATTGTGGTTGCATGGAATATGAAAAATGGCATGCATCACAGATTCAGATAAAGACAGATAAAGTCTCTGTGAATTAACACTGGGAAAACGGTTTCCTGCTGACCTTTGTATATCTTATGGTGTGGCTACATTGAGCTCTATAGACTCCAGTGCTGTCGATTCAGCCTCCTTCATGAGCAACTACATTCACTTAAGGCCATATTTTCAGAGGCCTCTGAAAAGTGGTTTGTGAAATTTGTGCACATATCTGTTTGTGATTGTAAAATCCAGTATCTGCGTGTGTTAATCGCCATGCGTTCAGTTTACAAGCATGATTAGAGGTCTGTTCAAAATCTAGTTCTTCAGTTCTCCACATTTTATATAATACTTGAGAAATATTTTACCACGATAGCCCCCAAGGCAGTGATGCTGTATAAATGAGCTACACAATGCTTTAAAGCTATCTGAAATATTAGTAATAAATATAGACCTAATTTGCAATCTTGAAGCTCAAACTAGGGTCACTCGAATATTTACCAAAACTTACAAACTAGTTTGCATGATAATCAAGGCATGCCAGGATTTCTGATCTTGGATGAAAATTAAGCAAAACTCTAATATTCTTTCCTGCTACAGAGATCCCACATAGAAATTGTGATCTAAATGTTACTAGTACATCTTGGGCATTGTACTGACATACTGAAAGGCCAGACATATTTCCTCAATGTTGCTTCTTTTTTGTGCCTGCAAATCAAAGGGTACAAATTATGGCAGGAGCAATTTTATGCCAACAGTTTATTCAGGGTGCCAGTGATGTCATTTGCAGCATCCAATCAGGTAGTTAGTGCTCTAAATTGTATCATTTGCATATGTATCTATTTAGATTCACAATATGTACATGTAAATGTTAGGAAAAATCAGGGGTAAAACTATGGAATTGAATTCGGCCAGGATTTCACTCAAGGCTTATTTGATGTATATGTTGTTATATGAATGACAATTAATGTAAATAGGCACAAAGAGATACCTGTAGAACCACAAATTCAAAAGTAGTGAATCACTGGAAAAGGTTGCCTAGGGAAGTGATGGAATCTCTATCCTTAGAGGCTTTTAAGGCCAGACTTGACAAAGCCCTGGTTTGTTAAGAATGATTTAGTAGGGGTTGGTCCTGCTTTGAGTGGAGGGTTGGACTAGATGATTTCTGAGGTATCTTCCAACCCTAATCTTCTATGATTCTATGAATAAATATTACTTGTACTTTTGTTGCATCTGCAAAAAAATCTATATATTAAAACCTCAGCAATACAAACATCTTGGGAATGGAGGCTGTTCATAACTTGGAAATGATCGCAACTCTGAACAAAACATCATGGTGGTTCTTTCAAAAGTTTACTCTGCCTATTTGTGTGTACCAATATTCCATGGGTCCCAGAAATTTCTCAAGCAAACTCAAGAGTACAGTGTCACAGGAAAAGGATATCAATATCAAGCATTTCATCCCAGCTGTAGTCTATATAGCTCACAGCTAGAGGATTTCAAGCATCTAGTATAAATGGAGAAGAGAAATTACATGAATGGGAAGACACAGCACTAGAAAACCAGCAGAAATATCTTAGCAGCTAATTGCTCTAGGTTCCATACAACTTAAAATAAGACCTAAGGGGACATCAGAAAGCTTCTTTCCACAGAGGTATACTGTCAGCAATGGCCTAACAGTGGAACGATGGCAAAAAATTCTTTTCAGGTAAATTTACTTTAGCATATTAGCAAGTGGTTGTTTTTCTGAAATAAGGGTTGTTACTGTCCATGATTTTATTCAGCATCTGCCAAAATAAATTTAAAAAAAGATGAAGACTAGGGTCAGACCAAGGGATTTTCAGCCTTTTTCCTTAGCTTTAACCATGCATTTGTAGATCAGGACACCTCGTTACTAGAACTAACAAAAAATGGAATCAATTTTTGAAGACCAATACATTTTCAATATTTGACAAACATTTGAAAATCTTAGGTACAAGTGATTTTTTTGTTTTCTTCAACATTTTGGGAGAAAGTAAAATACATTTTTGATCCATTGTACGTCTGTTTATCCATCTCTAAAGTAATTTTAATATAGAGAATTTCTGAAGTTTCAGTAGCTAAGTAATTTGCAATTATTGACTGAAAGAAAATATGTGGGAAAAATTGGAAGTATCACTTATGAATATCATTTTGCCCATTTGCAAAGGCCTCCAAATTTATAAATTAAATGAGTAATAGACTCTAATGACTGATTCATGTTAATAAAGATTCATTTGGGCAATAATAACCTCTTAGTAGCAACTTTTACATTTTTTTAATATTTTGTTTTCCACGGGCAGTGTTCTGAATGTTTATCCTAAATATATCACCACAATCTTCACTGGGCAGCTTAGTTTAAATAAATAATAAATAACCCCTCAACAACAGATCTTGCCATGCTTTAAAATTATTTTTGTCCAAACAACATTTTCGTCCAGTTGCTGGCTACTGTTAAAGGAGTCGTATTATATTAGAACCACAGTACTCTAGCCTGGACACGCATAGACATTTGTCTGCTTTAGTTGTCACTGAACTTAATGACAAAATGGATGTTGGGCCTTTATCACACCGAGATAAGTTCTTTAAATGCTGTAGCATGGTTTCCTGGATTAGCATGAGCAGATTTTGTGATGTCTGTCAATTAATCTAATACTTAATTTTAACGTACCTATTTCTAGTAAATTTTTTAGTGCTAGTCTGCACTATTGTGCTGCATTAGTACAGCTGGTCTAAAGCAGCTGTGCCACAGTAGTGTATCTGGTGAAGACAAGCACTCTCCTGTCAGCATAATTACTCTATCTCAGCAAGAGGTAGAAGCTATATCACTGGGAGTATGTCTACACAGCAAAGTTATTTTGGAATAACAGCCATTCCATCATTTCAAAATAATTTCAAAATAACGGATGGCTTATTCTGAAATCTGTAAACCTCATTCTATGAAGAATAACGCCTATTTTGAAATAGCCGCTCACCAAGGCCATTCTAAGTTATTCCTCCCCAGTGCCTCCTGGGGCTCTAACTCGAGATAGCACATCTACATTAGAGAAGACTGCCTTGAACTAATTTTGAGGCTTCCCTGTAATGTAGACGTGCTATTTTGAAATAAGCTATTTCAGAGTATTTCTTCCAGAATAGCTGATTTTGAAATAAGTGTGCAGTGTAGATATGCCCTGGGAAAATCTCTCTCACCAACATAGCAGGGTGTGGACAGCGCTTTTGTTCGCTGTAACTTGCATTCTTCAGAGGATTGGCTTTTTCACATATCTGAGTGACATAAGTTACATTGTTTTAAGTGGTAGTGTAGACAAGCACTTAGACTTAGGCTACATTTTAGAAACAGAGACAAAACGTTTTATGACATTGTTCTGAAACAATTCCTAGACAACAACAAAATCACTGTAGATTCAGTACAAGGGATCTGTGCTATAACTCTGCCAGCAACAAACAAACGGTGTGAAACTTTTCTTTTAAAAGCACTGATACTTTTTTCTCCACAAGCCAGTGTATGTATTCTTGTGGATAGTCATATAGAAGGGTGTATAGAACCAAAATAAAAACTTACTCTAGGTATTTGAGTCAAAGGGGAAAAACAGTAGGAATTCAACAGATGTTTTAGCATCACATTGTCTGACCTGAAAGCTATTCTGATTAATGAACAGTATTAGTCTATCCTACTTTGAAATGTTGCCTGCATTTTAAAGAACATACCGTATGGAAGGAAAAAGACAACAGCATATCTCTTAAAATATGCACGATAACTAACATTCTTAAGAGCAAATAGATGACTTTTACAAAACTTGCTTTTGAAATGGTCTTCCATTTAAAATGATCTTGTATCCACCTCAGGTACAGCAATATTTGTGGTTTCTCCCACACATTGAATGATTCTGTAGTATGGGGTCAAGCGCTCTCGTGACATGTAACCATTGGAAGTGAAGAAAAACATTTGTGGTGTGAAACAACAGTTTGTGCTTGACCCTCCAAAACATATCCATTTATAAATGGATAAAAGTGACTATTTAAAGTTGTTTTAAAAGGGAAGCACTGTGCCTGCAGAGAAACCCTAAATTAATGTTTAAAAAAGCAAATGATGTGTGGGTACACGAACATTTTGTTTTTTAAACCAACATCTGTGGTGTTCCTTGTGATGCATTTGATCTTGGTTGTAAATCTACAAAACCAAGCATTAGATGGACAGTGAAGCCATCCTATTTTTAACAGACTATTGTGTGTTAAAATAACCTCTAACAAGCACAGCCTTGCTTGGAATGATGGTTGAGATATTTTGCTTGGGACTAGATTGTAAATTTTACACCACGGCCCAAATAAGGGGCGATGAATAGCTGTGTACCTTCAGGATCAGACCAGAGAACGGATTGTGACTCAGCAGTTCCTGCTATGCTGTGGGGGAGAAAATCAATTACTTGTCCTCTCCCCCGCCATTTTGTGGTGCAATTTACTCTATGTGCATGGCGTAGGCTACATTTTAGAAAAAGAGACAGACAAACGTATGACATTGCTCTGAAACAATTCCTAAACAACAACAGCAACAACAACAACAGCAGCAACAACAACAGCAACAACAACAACAAATCACTGTAGATTCTGTACAGGGGAACTGTTCTATAACTAATCCAGCAACAAACAAGCTTTGTGAAGCTTTTCTTTTAAAAGCACTGCTACTTTTTTCCCCACAAGCCAGTGTATGTATTCTTGTGGATAGTCATGTAAAAGGTTTTGGCAGCTGAGCAAGAGCCAATACTCCCCTACTTCCCATCCCCTTCCAACTTACTTGCAGTATTGGGTGTGGGATCAAAAACTGAGTAGGGTGCTAGGTAAGACCCTTGATCCTCCTTACTCTTGCTCCGCTGCATTACCAAATAGGGTCTTGACAATCTAGTCTGTGTTGATTTCTTTTTTTTTTTTTGCACTTGTACTCCAAGTATAATGTAAGGAAGGTTCACAAAGCTGTCTCCCAAATACCACAGTCAACACCTAAATAAGGTAGATTAGAAAATGAAAATTTGACTGCATCTCAATTAAAACAACTTACAGGTAAAAGATTTTTTTTTTTAGGAGTAAGGAACATTGGTCCCTGGGAAGCAAATAAAACATTGATTCTAAACCAATTAGACATAACTGGATTAGTCGAAGACAACTTCAGAAAAGGCAGCTTTCTTGAACCATTTTGTTAAAGGAAGCTGAACTATGACTCATACAATGAGTGGTATAAATTATTAGGTGATGACTTTTAAAAGTAGTATCCAGATGTAAATATTGAATGCATCCAAAACATGACTCAGCAGCTGCAAGAGCTATAGGAAAAGCTGACATGACAAATTTAGTCATTGCTTAATCACTTTAGTTATGCGGCATTGTCAGTGCCAAGAGGCAAATGTTGTTCTTGATTTACGTTCATAATGGAAATAGTTGAAAGATAAGAAGTTCTCAACATCATTTACTTACAAAACACCTTTTAGATCACTGTGGATGCTTCCTGTGACCTAGCAGGAGCACTCGTGCACCATGGCAACTCAAAAAGGCACTGTTAGACAGCTTATATCAACACAGTGTTTTTTCCCGCTTAAAATGACCTTAAAATTTATTCCTGTTTTAAAACAGGCTAAAATGTATTATTTACAGCTAGATCTAAATGTATTAATTAGCCGCCTTTGGTTTAAATAAAATTGATTGTTAAAGCAGAAAATAGAGGATGATATGAATCCTGTTCTGCTATCGCCTTCAGATAAAAGAAGCAGTGACCCAACTCATTAGCCCTTTGATTTAATATATTGACACTCGGTTTCAAATAATTCCGTTTAGTGGCTTTTGCTTCCCAGGGATCAATTTAATTAGTTATAAAATGTGACTTCTTGTCAGGAGCCAGAAGAAATGCTGACGTTAAATAAAGTCATACGCAATTTAAACAATAAAGCTATCGATGCCTGGTTAAAAGTTAATGATGCACAAAAAATGGCTTAATAGAGACAACCTCAGCAATGAAAGTGATGGTAGGAAAATTAAGCTAAGTGGATGAGTGAGAAATGGTGATTTTGTTGGATTATTAAAACAAATTCATGACAAGCCTGATGGTTCAGTGGATAGTACATCATGTTTCCGCTTTGAAGACCTAGGTCTGAGGATACCTTGAGATGCTCATACTAGCAATGTCAAGAAACTCTCTGAAATTGGTCTCCCCTTTATATTCTAGGAAAGGGGAGGCACATAGCTAGGCACATCTCTCTGGGTATGTCTACACTACCCCGCTAGTTCGAACTAGCGGGGGTAATGTAGTCATCCACAATTGCAAATGAAGCCCGGGATTTGAATTTCCCGGGCTTCATTTGCATAAAGCCGGCCGGCGCCATTTTTGAGCCCCGTGCCGCGCGGCTACATGCGGCATGGAGTAGCTAGTTTGGATTAGGCTTCCTAATCCGAACTATCTGTACTCCTCATTCCATGAGCCTAATCCGAACTAGCCTAATCCGAAGCCTAATCCAAACTAGCTACTCCGGCTACACGCGGCACGGGGTTCGAACTAGCCGGCATTTAAAAATGGCGCCGGCCGGCTTTATGCAAATGAAGCCCGGGAAATTCAAATCCCGGGCTTCATTTGCAATTGCGGATGACTACTTACTAACTACGCTAGTTTGAACTAGCGGGGTAGTGTAGACATACCCTCTTTGATGTAGCCCCAGGTTATTGAACTGATTTACTCCAAGGGTCAGGTTGAACCTACATTATTATTAATTATTATTAATTATTAATTATTTAATGTTCATTGTGGTATCATTTCTATTCAGAACCAGGTCCCTGTTGTGTTAGATGCTATGGGTACAAATAAAACACAGTGTCTGCCTTGAAGAGTTTACAATCTAGTGCAATGATGGGTAACCAAGAATTGAGAGGGCCGCATGAGTGGCCCTCTTTCATCAGCCTACGGCCCGCAGACCTCCTGTTTGCCTCCTTCCTCCATGCACCTCTCGCACACTGGGGCACCAGAGTCTCACACTTCCTATTCCTCTGCTTCTCTCTTAGCACTTTCGGAGCACCACGAATCCACCGCTTCATGCTCCGTCCCCACTCCTCTCCCTCCCTCCCACAGGTGGAATGCTATGAATCAGCTGTTTGCCGCTGTTCAAGGGAGAGGAAGGGAGCACGAATCAGCATATTTGCGGTGCTCCGAATGTGCTGTGAGCGAGGAGGAGTAGGAAGGGTGGTGCTCTAGTACCCTAATGCGCCAGAGGTGCATGGGGGAGGAAGGCAGAAAGTGGGTCCATGGGCTACAGGTGGAGCCCCAATGTGCCACATGAAGGCTGCAAGTTGCCCACTACTGATCTAGTGGCTAGTGTTAAAACAGCATTTCATTTTTAAAATCCACCTAATCCAGTGAACAATTACTGGGGAATATGGCAGTCCCTTTAATGGATGGCTATAAAGTTCATGCCCTCCATGCTTGGACTTTCAAATATCTTGGCCTTTCTATTTTTCAATTTCCCTAGCTTGTGAGGGACATGGTTGAGAGTAAGGCCAGGTACGTTACCTTAAAAAAAAAAAGTCACAACAATCCCACAGAGGAACATTCTTTTTCACACATACAATGCCCTGAAAAATCATTCTTAGAACAAGAGATGAATATGCCATTTTATATCGAACAAAATAAGGTGTCCGGATTTTGTGCATTGAGGTCAATGAGCATTGTGATATTAACTACAATGTGAACATCGGAACACTTTGATTGACACTAATTTGTCCAGATTGTATGGTGAATTGAAAGTCCCCTCACTTAGTCAAATGTACCAGATCAGTAGCACACCAAAAGAGGACATAAAGATAAATAAGGATGCTTAGTTTAAATAACTACTTTGGTCAAAAGAATATCAAATACATTAATTATACCTTTAAACAACCTGAACAGCTTTTCAGTTTGTTTTAATTTATCACTGTCCTTGTGAGATTTGATGCATTTATTAAAATCAGGCCAGAAGGGATTATCTTCTCTTTAAATCTGTGGTGAAAATTTGATATCAGAGTGAACCCATTGTTGAGCTGAGATGGAGTGTCATTTGGTATTGCCCTTTTATGATGCAAACAGATTCTGATAGGAAAACAAATGAAATTTTGAATCTGGGACAGTAAAGAAGTAGGCAACCTTATAAAGCAGATAACTTCAAACAGCTGCATGCAATTTTGTTCCCCTGTAACTTTGCAGCAGTCAGCAGTTATTACCTGCTAAAAGAATTAACAGTAGCTACGGTAACATGCAGAAGGACAGAGGGGATAGGTCTTAAAATAAAACCTCTGTGTCAGAGGGATTTTCAGACTGTATGAGAGTTATGTTTTCTTTTACTCATGTTAGGCAAACTGTTTTGTCTTTGCATTGACTTTACATTGGCCGCAGCCTACACAGAGGGGACTGCTGGAAAAAAGGGGGGCATTAATACTTTTTACTGTGTGCGGGCCAGCCAGTAGTTAGAGAGGGGGCCCATGTTTACTTAGGGCTCAGATGGCAAAGCTAAGCATTCAGCCTACGGGAGGAAAAAAGTGCCTTTTTTGTTTTCTGGCGAGAGAGTCCAAGCATTCCCAAAGGAACACAATGAATGGCCCATTTTGTCTGACACTGTTTCATAGACATAGAATTCTTGTTTTTTCATAATTATTCTTGCCCGTCAGTGGGTGTACACATGACATTTGAGCGTGTTTTAAAGTCTTAACACACTCATGTGCCTGCAATAAAGTTACTCATAACAATCCAGGCTTTCTGCAGACAACAGAGCGGGGTCTGTTGTTTTCACAAGTCACAGCAGCTGGGAGGCAATTGTGAAGACAACAGCTTAATCTAGCTGGAAAATACAGGAAGAAGAGAATATACTCTAAATTTCCTTCTATATTACTGCAAACAATGCAGAGAATTCCCCCATATGGGTGGTCTGACTAAGGCTTTGATTGGTATAGCACATATTATCACATTTATTTTTAACATTTAACTTGTTGTATTGCTGCATTTACACTGATTCTCTTGAATTTGCTGAAGTATCAATATGCTTAATGCTTTAAAAATAATCTTATGGCTTCATTCTGATCTCCTTGCAGTTTTAGCCTTCAGATGAGTTACTCCTCATTTAAACTGGTAAAAGTGAGATGAGAATAAGGCCCTTAGCAAAAGTTTGTTCACTATAAATCTGTTACTCAAATCAATGAAATAAAAGTGTATAATCTTAAAAGTATGTTTAATCTTGTTTGAAAGGTGTGCTTTGGCTTTTGTGATGAAAGGCTGAGGCATCAAGTAATTTGTGTGTCCATTATATGTTTATGATTCTGTAGATTCATCTTGTTTTTAAGTGCTTTATATCAGAAGATTTGAGAACAGAGAATATGCAATAAATTAAATTCTGTTGAAAAGGTATAATAAGTGAATGGGGATCTGACACCTTTTATCTCAGAAATATTTTCTGACAAAGATATGTGAAATAACAATGGTGGATTGCTTGTTTCTTGTGTAGTAAGAAGGGGATAAAGCATGAATGAAGAGCAGATATTCCAATCATCACTCCAACACTGAAAAGTATAAACTCCAAATTTCCATAGATTTGTCTGGAGTCTGGAGAATAGGATATAATGTTAGCAGACATGAATAGATATAATTTCAGTGAAGGTTGATGTTTGCTCTAAAACACCTACCTTTAGGGCTGCTGGGAATGCTACAACAGCAGATTTCCAGTAAACATTTCAGGCTGCTCTTATGTTAAGGCAGATGATAATATCAGCACAGGCTAGTCAGGCAGTAACTGTGGGAAAATGAATGGGTGATACGAATTCAGTTCAGAATTCCAGGAGAGAGAACCAGTAACAAATGGAGGTAAATTGGAAGAGTGAAGTAAGAATGTTAAGATGATATGGCTGTGAGTGTGACAAATTCCATTGCATTGTACTATTTGTAATAGTGCTGCATACAGTACTAGACACATGTCTTCCAATTCTGGGATCGTGATCTTGGTCATGCATATGCAGTTGGAAGTCCAGCCAACCAAAACATTCCACATTTGTGTCAAATAGGGATCCTATCCATACAGATATCTGACCTGTTCTTTAAACAAGTCTTTAATTGACACATCCTACTGCTGAACAACAAGTGGTGCCTTCTCTCTCTCTCTCTCTCTCTGTCTCTCTCTCTCTCTTGCTCTCGCTCAACCCCCCCCCCCAAAAACCCCAACAGATATACATTGTTGACATTGCTATTCATAACATATCGTAAATAAGTCTCGGAGTATTGTTGGTCATCAGTTCGTTCCATAGGTACTCAGAATCCCAGAGATGCGACACTAGCTCAAATATCTACTCTGGTACTCGCTGTCATAATGAAATGAGGGGCAGACCTAAAAATATATTAGAAAAAATTTATTGAAACTGTGGTGTATTCTACATACTATCATCTACCTGGAAAATGAAGATGCATGCAAATGTGTCCAGCTAAAGAAAGGAGTCCACATTGAGTGGACCCTGAACCAAAGTTAAGGCTGGCCGGAAGCAGTGCTGGCAGGGCATCAGGTTAGGACTTAGAGCGTGGAGCTGCTGTCTCAGGCTAGCCGAGGGCTGTGCTCAAAGGGACCCGACCCCCACCCTGGACAGACAGTTCTCAGGGTTCCCCACTTGCTTGTCTACCTCGATGAGGGACAGCAAAGCAGTCCTGGTTTGGAGTGCCCTGAGTGCCCACACTCGGGACATCACAGCACTCGGCCATCAGTCCAGCTGCACTTGCCGCAGGCTGCCATCCGGGGGGGGGGCCAATCGGGGGGCTGCAGGAGAGCTTCCACCTCAAGGAGCCTGCAGAACCACCCCAGTCCTCCCCATTGGGGGGTCGTACCCCATTCCTCTCTCACCTCCTTCCACTTACTCCTCCCTAGCCCCCCTTCTTGATGTTAATAATAAAGGACACGTGTGTTCAAAAATAGAAACTCTCTTTATTTAACAAAACTGGGGATGGGGGTGGGGATTAACCTCTGGGGAGACTGGGAAAAGGAGGTGGGAGAAGGGAAGAGAGAGGGTGGGAGAGGGGAGGGGGAAACCTGGGAGGAGGGAGCTGGAAGGGGGAAGCCAGAAGAAGAAGGAAGAGGGAAAGTATAAAACTATGGTACGCCATATCTTCAGTACAGGCAGTCTCTGGGTTATGTACAAGATAGGGACTGTAGGTTTGTTCTTAAGTTGAATTTGTATGTAAGTCGGAACTGGCGTCCAGATTCAGCCGCTGTTGAAACTGACCAGCGGCTGACTACAGGAAGCCCAAGGCAGAGCTGCTCTACCCTGGGCTTCCTGGAATCAGCTGCTGATCAGTTTCAACAGTGGCTAAATTTGGACGCCTGGGACAGAGACAGAGCAGCTGGGGCACTGTCGGGTAGGTCCCCGCAGCGCCGCGCCTTGGCCACCCGCAGCACCCCAGCTGCTCTGCCCCAGGCGTCCCGAAGTCAGCCGCTGCTGAAACTGATCAGCAGCTGATTCCAGAAAGCCCGAGATAGAGCAGCTCTGCCTCGGGCTTCCTGTAGTCAGCCGCTGGTCAGTTTCAGCACCGGCTGACTTGGGGACGCCTGGGGCGGGGCAGAGCAGCTGGGGTGCTGCCAGGTTGGTCCAGTAGCACCAAGGAACGGCGCTGCGGGACCAACCTGGCAGCGCCCCATCTGCTCTACCCCAGGCGTCGGCAAGAAAAACCTGGTCTGCTGGGGGGGGGGAGCACTAGCTGCACCCCCCTCCCCCCAGCAGACCAGGGAGATGCGGAGCAAAGCCGCGGAGGACGCAGCAGACCAGGGAGACGCGGAGCGGCTTTTCTCGCCGAGGAGGACGCGGGCGTCAGGACCGCGGCGCGTCTGGGCGGTCCCGCCACTCGCGTACTCCGGGGTGAGAAAAGCCTGTACTGTGTACAGATGTGATCTCCTCACCCCAGAAAAGATATTTTGGCCTTGGAAAGGGTTCAGAAAAGGGCAACTAAAATGATCAGGGGTTTGGAACAGGTCCCATATGAAGAGAGGCTAGAGAGACTGGGACCTTTCAGCTTACAAAAGAGGAGACTGAGGGGGGATATGATAGAGGTCTATAAAAGCATGAGTGGTGTGGAGAGGGTGCATAAAGAAAAGTTCTTCATTAGTTCCCATAATAAAAGGACTAGAGGACACCAAATGAAATGAATGGGTAGCAGGCTTCAAACTAATAACAGAAAGTTCTTCTTCACAAAGCAAATAGTCAACCTGTGGAACTCCTTGCTGCAGGAGGCTTTGAAGGCTAGAACTATAACAGAGTTTAAAGACAAGTTAGATAAAGTCATGGAGGTTGGGTCCATGGAGTGGTATTAGCCAGGGGGTAGAAATGGTGTCCCTGGGGGTATGTCTACACTACCCCGCTAGTTCGAACTAGCGGGGTAATGTATGCATACCGCTCTTGCTAATGAAGCCCGGGATTTGAATTTCCCGGGCTTCATTAGCATAAGCGGGGAGCCGCCATTTTTAAATCCCTGCTGCTTCGAACCCCGTGCAGCGCGGCTACACGGGGCTCGAACTAGGTAGTTCGGACTAGGGTGCCTATTCCGAACTATCGGTACACCTCGTTTCACGAGGAGTAACAGTAGTTCGGAATAGGCACCTAGTCCGAACTACCTAGTTCGAGCCCCGTGTAGCCGCGCTGCACGGGGTTCGAAGCAGCGGGGATTTAAAAATGGCGGCTCCCCGCTTATGCTAATGAAGCCCGGGAAATTCAAATCCCGGGCTTCATTAGCAAGTGCGGTATGCATACATTACCCCGCTAGTTCGAACTAGCGGGGTAGTGTAGACATACCCTGGCCTCTGTTTGTCGAAGGCTGGAGATGGATGGCACAAGACAAATGGCTTGGTCATTGACTTCGGTCCATCCCCTCCAGGGTACCTAGTAGGGGCCGCTGTCAGCAGACAGGCTACTGGGCTAGATGGACCTTTGGTCTGACCCAGTACAGCCGTTCTTATGTTCTTATGTTCTAAGCTCAGGGCTCAGGGTCAGGGGTCTCACTGGACCACCTTGATTTTCATGCAAACCTGCTCCTGGGTTTGCATGTGGCCTTTGGTGGCCAGGCTGTCAGCTATTCTGCCCTAGACGGCCACTTGCCTGTGTCTAGTGCGGAGGGCGTGGACGTAGGAGGCCTCCCCCCAAACATGGATGAGGTCTACGATCTCCGCGCTAGACCAGGCGGGCGCTCGCCTCTTGCAGCCCCGGGCAGACTCCTGGGAGTCACCAGCCTGGTCCTGGGAAGAGGCGGAAGGCTGGGTGGCAGCAGGTGGCTGGCTCATGCCATGCCAGGTGCAGGGTCTGCTGGCTGGGTGCTGGCAGGCTTGCACCTGACACGGACACCGTAGCTAGACCGTGCCCCTTTAAGGGCTCCGGAGCCGGGAGGGGGGCAGACGAGTTTCCCTGGTGGTGCCCACTAGTTCGAATTAAGTGGCTACACAGCCCTTAATTCGAACTACTTAATTCGAACTAGGCGTTAGTCCTCGTAGAATGAGGTTTACCTAGTTCGAATTAAGCGCTCCGCTAGTTCGAATTAAGTTCGGACTAGCAGTTTTCCTGTGTAGCGCCTATGAAAGTTAATTCAAACTAACAGATGTTAGTTCGAATTAACTTTGTAATGTAGACATACCCTTACAGCCTTCTTGTCAGATGTTATGTCAGAAGGGAGCATTTGGCCTCAGATATGGAATGAGTGGGCTTACATATTCAGAAAGTGTGCACTGCTTTATTCAGTATGCCAGGGGTTCAATGAGAGAATGCTGGGAGTTTTTCAGGGAAACTGAGACGGGGAGGGAGCGGGGGATAGAAAGGAAGCGTTAAAAGGAGGTCTGGGAAAAAAGAAGGGGAAAAAAAGATAGGGGAGCTGAGTGACAAATGAATTGCTGCTGTGGTCCAGTTCCATAGAACAGAGAGCACTACTGTTAGCGCAGCTGGCATTGTTACTACTCGTCTCAGCAGAGAAACTGTGAACTCAGTCAAACCCAAACTACCTTCTTTGGTCTCTCCAAAATATGGTTAAGTGCTAGTAAGGTTTTGTATGTCCTAGAAACTCAAACTGTGAATGCATGGGAATGTAGCAAGAACAGAGTGGTGGGGGATGGATCTAGGAGCACTGGATCTGCGCTGTGAGTTCTCTCTCATCAAGATTAATCAACTTTGGCACAGAACTATTAAAATGGATTGAAAGATAAGAAACATTGTAACTTATGTACCTTGTAGACATCTTACCTTTTTCATCCCCTATTTCACTTCTCAAACAAAGCTAGGGGGTCCCTTGTGTTTGGGAAATTCAGACACAACCAAAGAACAGGCGTGTTTCCGAATAGAGAGAACTTCATCTTCACGGTAGCATTGAGTCTCTTGCACAGAGCACAGTAGATGCAGTGACATGTTAAATGTGTGTGTGATTTCTTTAGATTGGAACCAGCCAAGAGAGATGCTATTTGCCTTCTCCTTGTGTTTTGCATGCATGCATTGTGGGGCATTGCTCTGAAGTTTCTGCCGTCCAATTTCATTCTGTATTGCTATCCTTAAAAACCAGTGAGTCAGGTGCCCTCTGGATTCAATCGCTGCAGCTCCTGGGTTTAGGATGATGTGCTCCCTAAGGAGGCTTCCTCTTATTCAGGGCTGAGCATGTTGGCTGTTGCCATCCCTAGCTTGTCTAGCCCACAACTAGAACTTCGATTTGTGAGCTGATGACATGTTGGACTGTAATTGTACCTCCAGGCCAGCCCTCATTCTTGTTCTCTTAATTAATTTTTTTCTCCTTTCCTTTCTTTAAATCTTTCATTTATCTCTGTTCCAATGTCAGTTAAAAATTCTAGTACTAACTAGTTCCTACTTTAGAAAAAAAAGGGGGGCACTTCAGCAACTTCTGCAAATTCTTTATCTCTTGCAGCTGTGATTAATATCCAGGTTTAAGAAGAATTTTTAAACAAAACTTGGGGAAAAAAAGGGAAAAGAGCAAATATGCAGGCTAATGCTGTACCCTGAGGTGAGCAAAATGCTTTTTTTTAACAAGCCACACATAGTAAAGAGGCTCTTCTACAGAGAAATTAATAATTACCAAAAAGACTTGCTATGTTATTGTTGTGTCTTTTAAGAGAGTCTGTGTAATACGGGTAGTGTGAACCAAAGCCCTCAGACTCAACATGGTTTCTGATTTTTCACGTAAAATCTTGTCAAATGCCCCAATGCATAGAATGAAATAGAATTTTGAATAATAGCTGCTTTGAAAGTTGTCACGCTTAACCTGAAAATGGGCTCTGATTCCTAGGAGAACGGATTTCTGTTTTCTTGACTGTCCTGCTTTAACAAAGCATTGAAATAAAAGTGCATCTCAGTTATGTGTGTTTTAAATGGCTGGGGCAGAATACATAATTCCAGTCCCAAATATTTTCTAAAGGCAAGGCTTGTTTATTAACTGAACCCCACGCTGAGATTGAATCAATCTAATAGGGCCTGAGTTTGAAGTTGAACATTCAAATATATGTCCATATATCTTGGGCATATATCTTACATAATGATGTTGGCCCCAGACATCTTTCTGGGTTTGTTTATGTCTGTTATGGATTCCACTCATTATCCATGCTGTTTGAGGGATTCCCTGTGGATTTAGCTAGTTTATTGCATACTTTTTAAATTTTATACCAAACTCAGTGTTTTGAGCGGCAGCGTCTCTGCGAGCTCTGAACCACTTCCCCACAAATGCAGAGATGAATGTTGCAAATCGATGAAGATTAAATAAAAAAATAATGTAAGGAACATTAACAGATAGCAAAAGAGTAGAGAGGGGAGTGCTCTGGGGGTGGGAATGCGTGGGGTGGTAGAAATAACTTGACTGATAACACTTTTAAATATTGAGCTCATTTCATATTTTGATTCCTCATACTTCAGATTCATCTTTAGAGTAACAGTCCTCTTGCGGTTCAAACTTCCTTATTGAATGTCTATTGTCCAAAGACCTTGGAAATTTCTCATTCTGAATTTAACAAAAAGTTTTGTTTAACAAACCAGTCACTGAGTGCAACTCTCTCATCAGTTTGTTAATGAGACTCCTGTTAAAGTTAACTGGAGATACTAATGGACATAAACTGGAGAATAGATTCATCAATATAGAAAGCAGAGAAGATATGGCCCGAGTCCCTCTCAGGAGACTGTGTGTATGTCTGCTTATGTCTGTAGGGGTTCCAAAGGAACCTCTGAAGCTTGATGTGGTCCTTATGAATTCCAGTAATATCTGCTGACTATGCTCATAGGTCTTGTGAGAGAGACATCCAGAAAAGCAATACATGGACATGAGGAACTACAGGTAAAATATACGATTGCTTTTAAAGCCTTTTAATAGTAAAAAAAAAAAAAAAAAGATTCAGTCTGGAAAATCAGATTTATATATATGTAGTTCCCTAATTCAAAGTGTCTTTTATTTTTAATTAAAAACAGCATCCAATATTATTTTAAAATAAAGCAAAAGGTGTAACAAAATTTATACTGCAAGATGAGACCCAGTATGTCTGGAAAATTCATTCTTGTTTTGCAAAGTAGTCATTGCAAAATATTCCCTGGTTTCTTGAACTATAATGCTTTCATTGATTGACTTGGTTATTTTTTATCTGTTGGTGTGAAGGGAGAAAGAAGAAGCTTTAAAATCTGAAAATATAAACGTCATTGAATCACCCACTTAAAAAAAAAAGAAAAGAAAAAGAGAGAGTAAGAAATTGCAGTGGATGTTTTCCAGAAGAGAGCATGCTTTACTGTGTAAAGGGGGCTAGTGTAACAAGAAGTCATCTATTCTTGATTTCTTTAGACAGCTAGAGCTTTGTGCCTTGTCTAGTTTCTACATTTTAAGAGCTTGTTCTGTGTAGCAGAAATAATACAATAAATGGGTTTAACCACATTTGTCTCAGCTAGACAGTCTGCTTTGTCAAAGATTGCTGGTACAACATAAACAAATTATGTGTTTGTAGTGCTTTGCAATGAAAGCCTATCTAACAGAGCGGAGATTGTGTTTCGGCAGCTGTAGATTTAATCTCCTACCTGTCAGTTAAAACAGGCATTTCCTGAGGAGATAAGGCCCAGCTATGGGGGGGAGGGAATAGTCACAGCTGGACAAAGGTCCATTGTTATTGACCGATAATTCTATGTAGATTTTCCTGTGTATTTCATCAGAGAAACTACACTCACAGTACAATTGTGGAGGAACTAGGTATTTATTGCTGTTTAGTCAGGCAAAGTGAAAGTGAACCGAATCAGAGCTTTGGGTAATTGATTCTGGCTGATTGTCATGAGGAACTGAAGGAAATATCTGACTTTGAAAACAATGTCACCCCAATGCGGATGTGATCATGGCACTTGTGGCAAAGGTCTATTCACAGGATAGCTAAAGGCTATCTTTAAATAACATTGAAGTTGCAACACAAACTGGTGAACACCAGGAAATTCAATGTGAAGGTTTCCTAATTCAATATCATACAGTTGTACAGAAAAGGCACCACAATGTGGATTCATGTTGGAGCTGTATCCCTGGCACAGGCTGCAACATATATAACTTGGTGGGTTACCAAGTGCCTGTATTAAATACGAATTTCTTAGAGTTTACCTACTCTATTCCTTACTTATTCTCTCTCTCTAAATTTTCATAAAGAAACTGAGACTAGAAAGAACCAAAGATAAATGTTTTCCATTTCTGTATATTTCTAAAAACTATACACTTTAAAGAATCTCCAAAGGAATTACAAAATTATGCAATTTTAAAAGTAGTCAGAGTTGTAAAACCAGACACTACAAAATTAGACAATGCTACATATACCTAACATTTCAGTATGAGGGGGAGAAATATCTAAAGTGGTCTGGAGTGTGTGATTGGAGTTAGGAATATTTATTTCTTAATACTGAAACTGTAATTTCTTATTTTGCACGTTGCTGTGCCAATCCATCTCTGTCTAAATCACACACATACTTATTACTTCAGACTTTGAGCTTCTTTGGAGCGAAGATGGTCAGATAGGTTGTGTGTGGTGCCAGGAAGAAACACCAGCAAACAGATTGTCCAGTATCCAAATTCAGCTTTGATCTTCAGAAACAAAAGGTTTTGCACTGCCTTTGGCAAGTGTGTCTCAATCCTAACATTCCATAACATCATGTCTGTTATTTTCCTGTAATTACTATTTATAAACAATACACACAATCAGGCATATTTTCCAGGGACTGAGAATGCAGAATTGCCTGTCTCTTCGGTAATGTGCATTTGGGTTGTGTATGTTTTTAATACTAACTCTATGTAGGTAATTAAACATTTTTAAACATAAGAACATAAGAATGGCTGTACTGGGTCAGACCAAAGGTCCATCTAGCCCAGTAGCCTGTCTGCCGACAGTGGCCAGCACCAGGTACCCCACAGGGGGTGGACCGAAGACAATGATCAAGCGATTTGTCTTGTGCCATCCATCTCCAGCCTCTGACAAACAGAGGCCAGGGACACCATTTCTATCCCTTGGCTAATAGCCTTTTATAGACCTAACCTCCATGAAATTATCTAACTTCTTTTTAAACTCTGTTATAGTCCTAGCCTTCACAGCCTCCTCTGGCAAGGAGTTCCACAGGTTGATTACACGCTGTGTGAAGAACTTTCTTTTATTAGTTTTAAACCTGCTACCCATTCATTTCATTTGGTGTCCTCTAATTCTTCTATTATGGGAACTAATAAATAACTTTTCTTTATTCACCCACTCCACACCACTCATGATTTTATATACCTCTATCATATCCCCCCTTAGTCTCCTCTTTTCTAAACTGAAAAGTCTCAGTTGCTTTAGCCTCTCTTCATATGGGACCTGTTCCAAATCCCTAATCATTTTAGTTGCCCTTTTCTGAACCCTTTCGAAGACCAAAATATCTTTTTTAAGGTGAAGAGACCACATTTGTACACAGTATTCAAGATGTGGGCATACCATAGTTTTATACAGGGGCAGTAAGATATTCGGTGTCTTATTTTCTATCCCTTTCTTAATAATTCCTAACATCCTATTTGCCTTTTTGACCACTGCTGCACACTGTGTGGAAGTTTTCAGAGAACTATCCACGATCACTCCAAGATCTCTTTCCTGATTGTCATAGTCAAATTAGCCCCCATCATACTGTATGTATAGTTGGGGTTATTTTTTCCAAAGTGCAGTACTTTACATTTATCCACATTAAATTTCATTTGCCATTTTGTTGCCCAATCACTCAGTTTGGTGAGATCTTTTTGAAGTTCTTCACAGTCTGCTTCTGTCTTGACTATCTTAACAGTTTAGTATCATCCACAAACTTTACTACCTCACTGCTTACCCCTTTCTCCAGATCATTTATGAATAAGTTGAACAGGATTGGTCCCATGACTGACCCTTGGGGGACACCACTAGTTTCCCCTCTCCATTCTGAAGCCATTGGACCGGATGCGTCCCTATTCTGAATGGTACAGAGGGGAGCAAATTACTGCAGAAATGGAGCCTGCAGCCACCTTGGTGTGGCAAAAGGCATAGCATGTTCACAATGTTGACCCAACCTCATGCTCACACACTTGCAGGTTACTGGCCATCAAGAAGCTGCTTGCAGGTCATGTGGCACCAGTTGTGCACCTGATCAAAGGCTACTTCAGTCAGGTTCTGCCACTGACCTGTGCAAGTCACACAGTCTGCATGGGCTTAATTAGCCTCTTCCTTGCACCTTGGTTAGCCATTTGCACAATCAGAATAAAAAAAATTACAAGTACTAGAAAGATATTGTTTTCTGCCCACTTTTGGATGAATGACTGACAACACAATAGGGAATCAGTACCTCTGTGCCTGAGTTTTCTCCCATATAAAATGGGGGAAAATAATGCCTTCCTCCAAGGGGATTTTGAGACAGAATTAAGTAATATTTGTAGAGTACTCTAATAAAGTTAGGTGCTATGCCAATATGGTAACTATACTGTAAGTTACAGTACCTCTTGTATCTTGTTGAAGGCTAGTGAAAATGTAACTGAAAGACCAACATACTTCTTAATAGCAGAGAAAAGTGATCTAGGAATAAAACCCAGACCATTTCAAATAAATGGCATAACTCCCATTGTCTTCAGACTTGCACTGCTTTAAACCAGGGCTACTCAACACGTGGCCGGTGGCCCGTTTGTTTGCAGCCCACAGAGTGGTTTGGGTTTATGCGGGGCTCAACATGAGGCCTGGGGGTGGGATTCTTTCAACATGGCCTCCACTGGGAACATGCTCCACAACGGCGAGGCATCTCCTAGGCGGGGTAAGCACTGAAAGACGCAAGCAGACGGGCTGGCCGGAACTGATGTCAGGTGTCAAAGTGTCAGCATTTCTAGCCCCCTGGGAGGAGGTGCTGGGTAAGCTGGAGCATTTTGGGAAGTGCTTTGTATTGATGTCCGTCAGTGTGAATGAAGCTATTTGCATATATTTTCATATATATTTGCTTGTATATGCAACCGCACTTAAGTTGTGGCCCTCAGCATGTGCTGAGAGTATCATTGTGACCCTTGGGCTTCCAAAGTTGAGTAGCTTTGCTTTAAACTTATACAAAGCTATCTACTCTTCTGTTGTATTACTCTTATTACTACCTGGGATTTGTCATAGTTATTGGAAAAAAATCATTGACTTTCTTTGTCATGGTTTCAGGAGCAGTTGATTTAGATGGAGTTAAGTGTTTTCTCAAGCTGCACATTCTAAATCTTCCTAGTGAGGAAATTTATTTTAATATCCAATGGATGGTCATTGCTAGAAAATGAATCCTGCATCAGAGAGGAGAGCTAGGAGAATACCCAAAATGCGAATATGAACTGCAAAGTTTAAAGGAACATATATACCAATTTTTTTCATCAAACTAAGATTTGAATGTAGTCCAAAAATTTGCACATTTGACATTCCATTAAAAACATAAACTAAAAAAAAGCTAATGAAGTCATAATTTATGTTTGGATTTGAGCTCAAGTAATGGTGTTTCAGTTAAAATATATGTGTTCATTGACTAATATTTTCACATTTCTATGAAAATAAGATGAGGTGGAAATGAGAAACATACATCTTCACTAGTCTTTGGAAATATCTGAAATAATTGACTTGCTCAGTCTTCTGTGATGGCTTGGTGACCACTAACTGTGACAATTTGCATAATAGTCAACTCCTCACTTCTGTAGTGATAACTGTTTGTATCTGATTAAAATTAAGACTGTTTTAGTTCTCTTGACTTTTCCAGAAGTTGCAGAAATTGAGATTTGCTGTTATGCTTTAACCAAACAAATGCACACATGGGGATAACAATATGCTGAGTTTATGCAGATTTTACAACCCGAATCTGAATAAAATACCCACTAATAGACCCTTAAGGAGTAATAAACACACATGAATTTTCCTTAGTTGCACTTTAAAGTGATTTTAACATACTACTAGACCTTAACAATAATATTTAATTGACAAGATTATGCATTTGTATGGATTGAAAAGGTAGTAGATCTCTAATTCCAAATGAACTATAAATTCACTTTTGCATAACATGTTTTATTAATTTCTTTATAGCAGAGATGTTCTCCTTCCCTCCTAGTGAGAGTTTCTCAAAACATGGACGATTTAAACAATTTAATTACCATTTATCATAGTTTTAACTTGATAAAGTCATTTTCAGATGACATCTGCATTTCCACATATGCTATATCCACATAGCAGGGCACAAATTGGGCACTACAACAGGAAGTTAATGGAAATGGAATGGCAGATGTTACTTTAAAAAACTTCCTTGCATTCAGGGGTACTTTTTCTATGACTTTCATTTAATTCCCCAAATATGTGACATTTAAGTTTAGCACATATAACTAATTAACAACAAAAAATTAGAAACTGCCATGGTGTATCATTGTGGTTAAATACTACAGCCTTCATATATAATTTCCATGGCATCCCATAAGAATGTTAACCTTCTGTTCATAATTAATCACTGGAAAAGACCAGTCAGGTTTGGCCTAAAAAATTCAGTAACTCTTATTTATTTTTCTGAATGGCGTAAATATTAAATTGTCTCACTTTACAAATCTGCATAATCTTTTCCTAATACATAAGCATACAAAATCAACCTGGGATCTGATTATGAAAGTGTGTTCTTTGTGGAACATGCATTTTCACCAAGAGGAATATTTTTTCATGTAGAATGTATGTAGCAATTCAGCTGATGCTATATGAGCTAAAGTAGAATCTACCTTTCTCTCTGTTGTGCTTAGATTCTAAGAGGAGTAAAAAACAAATGACATTTATTTTTCATTTATACCAGTAGATTTGCTGCACAGCTAGTGAATTTGATGCATCAAATATCATAGTTCCAAAGTCACTTTCATCTGTATGAGCCTATTTCTGCAGTCCCTATCTCAAAACAGTAGCCCTTACTCATGGAGTCACATTAATGTAAATGTTTGCTGAATTGGGCCTTATAATTATTCTTTAACTTTACATTAATTCGAAGAAGAAATTAATTAAATAGGTAACAAGTGAAAATTCTAAGGTCAGATTTCCCAGTATGCCCTGTCTGCTTTACACTACCCTGTTACGTTATGTCGACAGAACTCAGCGGTAGTGTAGACGCTGGTATAGTTTTGTCGACAAAAGTCCACTTTTGTCGACAAAACTCCGTAGTCTAGACACACCCTCTGTGTCCATAGGAGAACTGCCTGCCTGGTTATGACATACCTTGCTAAAGGCAGCAGGTTATTCATTCATTTGCATGCACACCAAATTAATCTAATTTATATATATGAATGAATTTAAAACACCTCTTCAATTTCTTTCCTTTAAAAAATATAAAAGTATCCATTAGGGAAATGAATGATAATTGAAATGGTAGAATAGGTATAGTGGCGCTTTCTGTCATATATAGACTTTAAAAAATGCAGCTTAGGCAAATATATACAGTACACAAAGAATTTAAAAACATATATTATTGACACGATGGATGCTATCATCTCCATTAGTGCTATTAAGATCTCTCATATAAGTAAATCTAAAGAGGGCTTTAAAAACATTTTGACTCAATGGATGGAACTATTATGTTCTATCATGTACATACATATTTTGAACATTTTGTAGATGCATATTTTTGCTTGGTATACTGACATCACCTGGGGAGTTATTCTGGCATATAAAACAATATGAATAAGAAACAAACAATTCTGAAAATTCATTCCACTAAGGAAACTAGATATGTGCAAAATACAGTTATGGTTTCCTATCTACATGAGTTTTCACAGATTACTCATAGACCATTTAGCAGACTAATCACATGCCCTGTTTATTATATTAATGGAAATATATTTTTTGGTTACTCAAGTAGCTCAAATAAGCCTCCCCCACAATATGATCTTAACTGGGTAAAAGATTGGAATGATACTTTAAAAAGTGTGTTCCTGGTCTAATCTTATATGTGTTAATTAGACTTTGCATGCTAACTCATTATTAGTATTGCACAGGCACCATTCTTGCCTCTTGCTCTTCCATAACTAAAAAAAAATAGAGTTGTTTACTATATTCACCATTCCGAGTATAGGGAGTAGTGCAAATCCTATATTAAAAGCAAATATTATGGTATAGTACATTTCAAAGGTCAGATTCGCAGGTGGCATAAATTGGGCACTCCATTATGTTCAAGTGCAATATGGTGATTTGCACAAGAGAGAGAGATGTGACCTAGTGATGTTAATGTTGTAGGAAAAATGGTTAAAGAAATAATGCTTGGTATAGGTAACTTGTGGTAGCACTGCACATGAGAGGTGCATCGCCTCTCTGTGTCCCTACCAATGATTTTAATTGCTAAATGGCATGCCCCCACATGTCCCCTCTCTGTCTCTCTAGGTGGCCCTTCCTAAAATCCCTCCCCCTCAGGCACCATCCACCTATGATGGTTGGAGCACTGTTGACCCAAAAACAATACAAGTGTAAAGGAAAATAAACAGAACAGCCATCAAAGAATAAAATAATGTGAAGATTGTGACTGGAATCCAGAAGAACATGGGACAGTATTCTCCCCTTTGTTAAAATAAACCATACAGGGCAAATTTCAGCTTGAGGAGTTTGTTAGAAATTCTACTGCCAGCTGCGTGGGGTTTGTTTCTACTGCAGAAGTCTATGTTCTCTTAACCAAAAGATCTCTACAGTCAACAAGGTAAAAATACTGTGCATGAATGTCCCCATCACCTCTCACTGGCTCCTGGGAAGTAAAGGACCGGAAGCCATCAAGGGCACCATTTATGATGGGCTAGTGGGAGCAGTAGGCCCCCACGAATTTGAACTCTCTGGATTTCTTACTTCAGGTCTGCTTAAGGCTGCTTGCCTTGACTCCAGATGCAGGTCTTAAATGCAACACTTTGAGCTCTTTGCAGCTTTGCCTTTGGAGCAAGGAGTTTTTTTATGAAAAGTGGAAGACAGGGTGATTAAAAACAACAAAAGGCTGGGCATTCCAGTAATTGAAGGATCATTAGATCATCATGAAAACATTGTTGGGTACTCCACTTAAAAGCTAAGGGGAAAAATGAATAGGAATGAGTGTTGTGCTGCAGGGATCTGCATTTGGATTACTGTGTTAAACTTAGAAATGTTCTTGAAAAAGAGGTGAACAGGGACTTATCCAAAATTGACTGCAAAGAATTACAAAGGGATTTCACAAAAATGGGTGACAGGGCAACACAGAGATAAATGAAATTCAGTGTTGATAAGTGCAATGTAATGCACATGGAAAAATATAATCCTAATTATAAATACAAAATAGCTGTTACTACTCAAGAAAGAAATCTTGGAACCATTGTGGATAGCTCCCTGAAAATATCTGCTCAATGTGCAGTGGCAGTCTAAAAACTAAAAAGTTAACAGAATATTGGGAATCATTAGGAGAGGAATAGATAATAAGACAAAATACCATATCTTGAATACTATATGCAGATCTGGTCACCCAATCTAAAAACGATATTGTATTTGGAAAAGGTACAGAAAGGGCAACAGAAATGATTGGGGGTAAGGAACAGCTTCCATGTGAGGTGAGATTAACAGGACTGGGACTTTTCAGCTTGGAAAAAAATGACTAAGGGGTGGGGGATATGTTAGTGGTCTAGAAAATGATGAACGGCGTGGAAAAACAAAATAAGGAAATGTTATTTACTTCTTCAATAACATAACAGACTGACCCAATTAAATTTATAGGCAGTAGATTTAAAACAAACAAAATACATATTTTTTTTCACAATTAACTTGCAGAACTCTTTCTCAGGAGACGGTGGAGAAGCCCAAACTATAATAGGGTTCCAATAAGAACAAAATAAGTTAAAGGAGGATAAATCCATCCTTGGCTACTAGCCAGAATGGGCAGGATGGTTTTCCATAGCTTCTGTTTGCCAGATGCTAGGAATGGGCGAGAGGGGATGGATCATGATGATTATTTCTTCTGTCTATTCCTTCTGAAGTACCTGGCATTGGCCACTGTCAGAAGACAGAATACTGGGCTAGAAGGACCTTTGCTGTGACCCAGTATGGCTATTCTGATGTTCTTGTATAGAAATGAAATGTATCTGCCCCCTTGCTGTAACCTACTAGACACCATTCCCCTTCCAGAGTTGAGCTAGAGCCTATGAGTCCTGATAGGGTTTCTCTCTCTCCACATTTAAAGTAAGAATAAACTTTAAAATTTTAAAGCTAACCGGTGTCCCTTAAGTGACTTGCCACAAGATGTCAAAATATGTTAGTGTTAGAGCTGGGTGGGTCTAATATATATTTAATTTTCTTCAGCTAACTGATAAGTTGTCTGCCAAAGAAAGTAGTGTTTTCCAGTACCTTGGTAGCCTCTGGATAGAGATAATAGTGTGTGGGGGAGGAGGGCAGATGGGGTTGTTTCCCTCCTCCCCATTTGGTGCGTGGCTTGTACTGAGCATGCTCAGTAACACTGCTGAAGCCTCTATCCTCAGTCCACCCCCCTTTACTCTCCCCATCCAATCGCAGCATGTGCTGGTTGCCATGAAGGTGACTCTATTCTGCAGATGGGGGTTCTGCAGGTGGAGGCTGTATTTCAAGCGTGACTTCCGAGGCAAGCGTGAGGTTCCAAAGAAATGGACATAGGATGGAAGATGTTTGTAACTGGAGAAGGGTCTGTAAAAAACAACAACGTTATTTTAGGGATGACATACCTGATTATGCTTAGTCATTATATTCTATTTTTAAGTTTGAGAAGCCCTACTGAAGTCTGTGCTCTTACATACTATACAGGCTGCTAAATGTCCGCAGCAAAACTGAGTAAACTAAGATGCTTATAAAAGGAGGAGCCAGACTTGTCTTCTGAATTTCCTTTCTTTTGTGAATCTAATGTTACTTGAGGAGGTGGTTTTCTTTGTATGAAACAACATCTTTCCTTTTCACCGATGGAGAAAGTATAATGGTACTTCAAATGAGCTTCTCATTGTTTAACAGTTAGCAAACATTTTCCAGAATAAGGTTTCCAATCCAGTCCTTTACTAACAGATTGAGTAGAAATAACTGTGATTTGCGTGTGTTGAAATGTGGTTTTTAATTTGAGAGCATAGATCGCTTCTCAGCTCTCACTAAACATGCTTGTTTCCTGATTTAAGAAGGGCAGAGAATTTTCACTCAAGCTATTCTTTCATGTCATGTCCATTTTTTTAATCCGTGGCTTTGGTCGCCAGTGTTCAACACTAAACATCTATCGCTCTGTGGCTGAGAAGACTGTAGTAGCCAACATCTGTGATGGGTATTCCTATCACTCCATGGGACAATACAAAACATGGCCGTCTTTCACAGTCACAGCCCATCCTCTTCCTGGGAGAACAAAATCCATCCTTTATTCTTGAGCAGATCAGCTTTGTTTCCATCCAAAGTTGTTTCCTGATCTTCCACTAGATTGTGTGATACATTAAAACCATCTTACAGTACTGGTTAATAGTTCCGTAACTTGGAAACGTACATACTATCACAGTTGTTGTTTTATTATAACTTAGAAATCTTCTTATTTAAGATTACTTTGTAAACTGAAGTACACAAAGTTTTATTTCTGCTGATCAGAATATTTAAAGTATTGCATTCAGGACCCATCCGATTCACTTATACAGCTCAGTGAGAGACGTTAAACAGATAGAATTGTTGAGATGCAAACATTTATTTCTCATCACAAAAAAGTGAAATAATCTTCATGAAAGAGAAAATTAGTCCCCCTGAGTGTCACTCTGTTTGCATATTAGCACATAGCAAGATCTCTGCCAAGTTACTCTCTGACTGACTGCTGCAGATGCTCTTTCTTAAGTATTTTGAGTCAGATCTCTAGTGCAAGTCTTTGGGGACAAACAATAGCACCTGTTCCTCTCAAGATATCAGGCCAGTTAGTCCATTCATGTATCTTTAATGAAGCTCTAGGGCAGATGGCAAAAAATGGCATCATCAACAACTTAGCACAGAGGAGACAAAAGAAGAAAGTGTCAATGCAAAAATCCACTATTTCTATGAATGTGTAGAGCCAGAGTTTGTTTTTCATGCATCTGCTGCTTTCTTGGGGTTTTAGGAAGATGTGAAGAACAGCCTAGTAATTAAAATGTCTAGGAATGAAGATAATTTTATTATGTATGCTATTCCACCCTCTCTCCCTACCTAAAAACAAACAAACTTGAGAGACACTAGGACAGGGGTGGGCAAAAGAGCCTCTGCAGGCTTTATCCTGCCCACCAAGTGGGTTGATTGGGCCTGCAGAGGTCCTGCTGCTCCCCCCTACAGCCTGGTCAATCAGGGCCTGGGAGCAGAGGGAGCACATGAAGTCTCCTTCCGCCCTGCAAGGGAGCACTGCACTTAGAGCAACCCACCTGATTGGCCTGGGGCAGGGGAGCAACAGGACTTCCACAGGCCAGATCAATCCGCCTGGTGGGCTGGATCCAATCCACAGAGGCCCTTTTGCCCACCCTTGCTCTAAGCGCTGGGAGCTGAAGAGCAGGGAGCGACAGATTTTGTTCTCCCCCCACCCCCAGGCCAATCAGGGCTTGGAGGCAGGGGGAGTACGTGAAGTCTCCTCCCTTCCTGCAAGGAACTCGGGACATTGTCAACTGCCAACTGCTGCTCAGCTGGTGGGTGACTCTAAGCATGGTGCTTACTAGCAGGGCGGGAGCAGACTTTGCGTGCTCCCCCTGCTCCCAGGCCTTGATTGACCTGGGGGCGGGGAGGGGGAAGTGCACAAAGTCTCTTCTCACCACCAGGAGTGCGGGCTTCTAGAGGGAACTGCCAGCTGTTCTCTGGGATGCGGGGGGCGGGGCAGGAGCAGAGGCAGGGGCAAAGACTTTATGTGCTCTCCCATCCACAAACTAATCAGGGTCTGTTGGTGGGGAAGCTCAGAAGTGTCCTGGCTCTACCCCTTCAGTCTGAGGACCTGCCCCTTCTGGGGTGGGTCAGGGCCACATCAAAAATTTCTTAAGTGGCCCCCGGTCAAAAAGTATTGCCCATCCCCACACTAGGCGTTGATACTGTATTTTTTTACTCTTACTTACTTACTCTTAGGGTATGTCTACACTACAAAGTTAGTTCGAACTAACGGACGTTAGTTCGAACTAACTTTCATAGGCGCTACACTAGCGCTCCGCTAGTTCGAATTTAATTCGAACTAACGGAGCGCTTAGTTCGAACTAGGTAATCCTCATTCCACGAGGATTAAGCCTAGTTCGAACTAGCTAGTTCGAATTAAGGGGTGTGTAGCCCCTTAATTCGACCTAGTGGGAGGCTAGCCCTCCCCAGGTTTCCCTGGTGGCCACTCTGGCCAACACCAGGGAAACTCTACTGCCCCCCTCCCGGCCCCGGAGCCCTTAAAGGGGCACGGGCTGGCTACGGTGCCCGTGCCAGGTGCAAGCCTGCCAGCACCCAGCCAGCAGACCCTGCACTTCGCACGGATCGAGCCACCCACCCGATGCCCCCAGCCCTCCCCCTCTTCCCGGGACCAGGCTGGCGGCTCCCGGGAGCTTGCCCGGGACGGCAAGAGACGGGTACCCGCCTGGGCTAGTGTGGACATCGTGGACCTCGTCCACGATCTCCGTACTAGGCACAGGAAAGTGGCCAGCGTGGGCAGGAGAGCTGCCAGCCTGGCCACCCAGGAGCAGGTGTGCAAGAGAATCAAGGGGGTCCACTGAGACCCCCGACCCTGAGCCCTGAGCTTACAATGGCCGTACTGGGTCAAACCAAAGGTCTATCTAGCCCAGTAGCCTGTCTGCTGACAGCGGCCAACACGAGGGACCCTGGAGGGGATGGACCGAAGACAGTGACCAAGCCATTTGTCTCGTGCCATCCCTCTCCAGCCTTCCACAAACCTTGGGCAGGGACACCACTCCTACCCCCTGGCTAATACCACTCCATGGACCCAACCTCCATGACTTGATCTCACTTCCCTTTAAACTCTGTTCCAGTTCTAGCCTTCGCAGCCTCCTGCAGCAAGGAGTTCCACAGGTTGACTCTTTGCTTTGTGAAGAAGAACTTTCTCTTACTAGTTTGAAGCCTGCTACCCATTCCTTTCCTTTGGTGTCCTCTATTCCTTCTTTATGGGAACTAATGAAGAACTTTTCTGTATGCACCGTCTCCACCCAACTCCTGCTTTTAGAGATCTCTATTCTGTCCCCCCTCCGTCTCCTCTTTTCTAAGCTGAAAAGTCCCAGTCTCTTTAGCCTCTCTTCATATGGGACCTGTTCCCAACCCCTGATCATTTTAGTTGCCCTCTCCTCTCCCAGCCTCTCTCTTCCCCTTTCCCACCTCCTTTTCCCAGTCTCCCCCAGTTTTGTTCAATAAAGACAGATTCCATTTTGGAAGACACGTTATCTTTATTTTGTACATCAATAAGAAGGGGTAGGGAAGGGTAAGTGGAAGGACGTGAGGGAGGAATGGGGCACGAGCCCCCAATGGGGAGGACTGGGCTGGCTCTGCGGGCTTCTGGGGGTGGAAGCTCTCCTGCAGCCCCCCAATTGCCCCCTTCTCCCCAGATGGCAGCCAGCGGCAAGTGCAGCCAGTCTGATGGCCGAGTGCTGTGATGTGCCCAGTGTGGGCACTCAGGGCACTCCAAGCCAGGACTGCTTTGCAAGCGGGTTACCCCTGAGAACTGTCTGTCCGGGGTGGGGGTCGGGACCCTTTAAGCCCAGCCCTCGGCTAGCCTGAGACAGAATCTCCTCGCTCTAAGTCCTCCTCTGATGCCCTGCCGGCACTGCTTCCAGCCATCCTTAAGCCTGGTTCAGGGTCCACTTAATGTGGATGCGCTAGTTCGAATTAGCAAAACGATAATTCGAACTAGTTTTTAGTTCTAGGTGCGTTAGTTCGAATTAGCTTAGTTCGAATTAACATTGTAGTGTAGACGTACCCTTAGTTCTCTAACAACAAATTGATCAGTCATCGTAAATGTATCCACTCTGTCTTTAATATTCAGCTGTGCAATATACTTGATGTGTGCTAACCATAATGACAGACATTTGTAAAATAATTCTTGTTGAAACCATCCCTGGATGTGTAACCAGTGCCATTAGATTTTTGAGCAAGAGAGTTAAGAAGTCTTGAAACAAAAGAGGCAAGAGACCAGTATGTAAATGTTATGGTATAAAGCAGAGATCCCCAACTTTCAGCTGCCAGTGCCACATCAGTTAGGTTTGCTTTTATGGTGGGAAGGAGCAAGTCAATTTTAGAAAGTAATAATATATACTTTTTGTACATTAATAATAATTTTTTATCAAGTTCCTTATGGGAACCTCATAAGTTCTACATGACAGTGAAAACAGCGTTTGCACCAGGAGCAATATATCCTGAAAGGCAACTAGCCCCGAGGTTAAAAATTATATTAAATATGCCCATGTGCTTTAAAATTGGAGTTCTGATAAACATAATAGAAAGCAAAACACAGCTTGCATAAGCCCCATTTTTTAGTTTCTCTGGAACATACCAAGTCTAGTCCTCTTAAGACCTCTCCTCACTCACCGGAACAGTGTTCTTGAGTGTTTTTCTAATGGGAACTGCAGGAAGCAGCTGCCAGCACATCCCTGTATCCTGCCCCACTTCCTATAGCTTCGACTGGCCTGGAAGGATGATCTGCAGATGCTCAATGTAAACAAACTCTTGCAGCCTCTAGTGGATTACTCTGGTGGTCTCTGCACTTATTTGCATTGCCACTTGACTCAACAGGCCAATCAAAATGTGTCATTGGGTCAGATGCGGTTACATAAAGTGAACTTACTACATGGGCTCTAGTTATATAAAGTGAAGACTATAGAGTTTTCTCAGCAATAGTGTTTGATGTAAGTCCTAAGTAAAATATGGAATATTTTTGCTATTCAATAAACACTTTTTTAATCCATATGAGACTAACAATCTTAGTGTAAACCATTAATGTTAATGGAGCTATACTGCTTGACATTAGCTGAAGGTACTATTAGCTGCAAGGAACTATTTTAAATAATAATTATAAAGGCTATCCAAGAGCGACAAGGAGTCCTGTGGCACCTTATAGACTAACAGATGTATTGGAGCATAAGCTTTTGTGGGCAAAGACCCATTTCGACATACATCTGACAAAATGGGTCTTTGCCCATGAAAGCTTATGCTCCAATGTATCTGTTAGTCTATAAGGTGCCACAGGACTCCTTGTCGCTTTTGCAGATCCAGACTAACACAGATACCCCTCTGATACTTGAAAGGCTATCCAGAGCACACAATAATATCAATTTATCATATCTAGTCCTTTTCATTTGGAAAGTCTTTGAATCATAGAGCTGGAAGATACTTCAGTAGGTAATCAAGTCCAGCTGCCTGTCCAAAGCAGGACCGATCCCAACTAAATCAACCCAGCCAGGGCTTTGTCACACAGAGATTTAAAAACCTCTAGGTATGGAGATTACACCACCTCCCTAGGTAACCCATTCTAGTACTTCACCAACCTCCTAGGCTATGTCTAGACTGCAAGCCTCTTTCGAAAGAGGCTCTTTTGAAAGATACTTTTGAAAGAGCCTCTTTCGAAAGAGATCGTCTAGACTGCACGCGGAACTTTCGAAAGAGCAAGCCGCTTTTTCGAAAGAAAGCACCCAGTGAGTCTGGATGCTCTCTTTCGAAGAAGCCCTGTTTACATTCAAGAACGCCTTCTTTTGAAAGAAGCACTTTCGAAAGAAGGCGTTCTTCCTCGTGAAATGAGGTTTACCGCCGTCGAAAGAAAAGCCGCGTTCTTTCGATTTAATTTCGAAAGAATGCGGCTGCAGTCTAGACACAGGTGAAGTTTTTTCGGAAAAAGGCTACTTTTCCCGAAAAAAGCCCTGAGTCTGGACACAGCCCTAGTGAAATAGTTTTTCCTACTATCCAACGTAGACCTCCCCCACTGTAACTTGAGACCATTACTCCTTATTCTGCCATCTGTCACTACTGTGAACAGCCTTTCTCCATCCTCTTTGGAACCTCCCTTCAGGAAATTTAAGGTTACTATCAAATCCCTCCTTACTCTTCTCTTCTGCAGACTAAACAAACCCAAATCCTTCAGCCTCTCCTCATAGGTCATGTGCTTCAGCCCCCTAATCATTTTGGTTGCCCTTCTCTAGACCGTCTGCAATGAATCCACATGCTTTTTATAGTGGGGGGCTCAGAATTGGACACAATACTCCAATAAACATATTTTAACCTGTTTGGAATTCAGTCCAGCTCAGATAGAAAATCCTTATTGACATTAATGGGCTCTTGTTACTTGAATTTCACTTGCATGCTATGAGGTAGGTTTTGTGGCATACACTGTGGAGAAGCTCAGTGAAAGTTTAATTTTGGATGCCTCAGTTTTTGGGTGCTCAACTTGAGATAGCTGGATAACTTAAATAGTGCCCCCCAAAAACTAACAAAACCAATATTATTGGTCGTCTTAGAAGATTTTCACCTAATTAGCTGATCTAAGAAAAAAACGAGTAGCACTGTAGCACCTTCGAGAATAAGGTAATTTAGCAAAGTCATTGGCAGATATGCAAATAAACTCATCAGATTTGACTTCCAAACTTCTTCTGTCACTGATAAGTTAGGATGTGGATGTACATTTGCTCTCCACCAGGGGAGCAAAGCTTAAATCTACTCCAGGGTACAATAGGCTGCCGAGTGGATGGGTTAAATAAATACATGCTCTAACCCTGGTCAGAGCTGTCTTTTGTGCTGGTGCTGGCATCCAGAAGCCTCCTGGTGGAGAGGAGTTTGTTGGCGTCTTCTTATTCTGCTGCAACCCTCTGGGGAGACTTTCTGCTACTGGTAATGGGGAGGGAGCTATCAGAGCCTGGATAATTTTGATTAGTATATATTTGGAACATACTGTAAGTTATTATAAAACACATTGTGTTAAATGTCTTCCAGATGCTGTTCTTGTATTCCCTATCAAACACTGATATTGTTTTTACTTGTTGCGTACATTCTGAGCCAGTATGAACTAGCATTCTACAGCAAAATTAGTGCCATTAAATCAGAAGTTAAAGGCTGGTACTGGGCACATGGGGATCAACTCCAATTTAACCAAGTTAAGCTCATAGCTAACATTCACAACCAGGCTTACCTCAGCTAAAAATGAAAGAAATAGCTGCTCAAAGCTGGTTTCTTTCACGCCCCAGTACCATGGCAGTAATTGCACAAAGACCTTTTTATTATAAGTTGATTTTCCTGAGAAATGGATTTAGAAAAATACTGTAAAGTGTTTATTTTTTGAGTGACCTTTATTAACCTACATCTTAGGGCTTTCCCCAGAGAAGAGTTGTTGGTAAATTAACCCTCATAGACACACAGTAGCATTTCTGCACTGCATCAATGGTTGTGAAAGGAACAGGGATATGACAAGAAAATTTGGCACTGTTTAAACAATGTCATAGGTCAACATATGGGATCTGACCAAAAAAAAATGTTTTAGGAATTAAAATGAAAAAAAAAAACCTTGAAGTTTAGTTTAACTTTTTAATAACATTTAATGCCACTCATTTATGGTAGGATAAGAGGGGAAAAATTCTTTCTCACCGGAAAAATAATTCCGTTCTACATTTCCTAGTTTTGATATTTAAACTGTTATGTGTTTACTTTGTTACTAATCAGCAAAAATGCTGTAATCACAGTCTTCATTACTACTGGGATTTGGGGGATAGACAAAAACTACATGTGATCCCATCCCATGTCTCTGATAGATGTATAGCATAAATAAAGAAATCAGGAAATTAAAATATGAATTTAACAGACATGTTAAATGTCACATCTCTCATTTTCTGTATGTGGAATATGAATGCTGATATAGGGTGAAGAGTTTTCTGCTTTTGCATGTTCGTGCTCTTTGCTACTTTTATTAAGGTCAAATGAAATTTGATGTTGTAGGATTTATTCTGAAATGCTCTCTGAATAGAACTCCATAATTACTGAGCTACATGATAGTGCAGAAAGCTGTAAAACTGCTTAGATAGACAAGCAATTTATATGTTACAGTGAGGTGTGTATGGTGAAAGATATTTAATTGGGAGCCAAGATGTTGTAGCTTTAAATCTTAAGAGATGGGAGGGTTGTCTAGGAGACTAATGTACTATAGTGAGATTTTCAAACAACATACCTGAATTGTTGGCATATGTACTAGCAATACAATAGTGTAAGATCTCAGAAATAAAATTATCAATCTAAATATGCTTAAATATGAAGATTAAAATAGCTCTTTAGATAATAGGCTACCTTTAAAGGGCTTGTCACTGTGATATCTAAGCTCCCAAGAGAAATAAAAATCTGAAAGACTAATGCAAATATAGGCCACTTTTTTCTTTTCTCAGTATGAATCTATAGTATATTACAACTAAGGTTTCATTTTACACAATGAAAAGTAAACACAAGAAATAATTAAAAAATCGGCCAGAAGCAGGATAAAGTGCAGTTCCCGGAGACTGTTACACCTTTGACACTGAGGGAAAACAAGGTTAGGGAGGGCTTTGATGTGATAATGTGAAATTGGTGAGGATTACGTGAAGGAGAAGGTTCTGGGGGGCTGTGTGAACACAAGAACACTAACAGTGCTGGAGAAATACCTGTCAGGATAAATTTGTGCTATTTCTGATCAGAGACTCTCTTTTGTTTAGCAGGTTCAGGGTCACATGCCTCCGCTCATGATCCCAATTTTTCCACACGACCAGCGGACATTGGCAGCAGCTGCTGCAGCCCAGCAGGGATTCCTCTTCCCCCCAGGAATAACTTACAAGCCAGGTAAGCTGACAAGGATATGAACTATTTAACATGTTCAGATATTTACCGAGGCTTCTCTTGTGCTATGTCTGATACAGAAGAGGTTACAGAAAAGGACTGGCTAGTTGAAAATAATGTGAAGTTTTGTAAGTCCAGCAGAAAATATCTTTGAAGTTTAAAGGAGATGAATGGATGATTGGTTACCGAGTTCCATATTAATTTCACTTCCGGAGCCTACAAAATAAACTGCTCTGAATTTATTCACTCACTTGCCTACCAATTTGCATTTGGTACACCCTTATTCTTAATACTTCTTTTATTGCCTGTCATATCTGCAGGATGTACGAATACTTGTCTTTTATGCAAAAATTCTTACCCTTAATTAACAATAAAAGCAAAAAGGAGGTATAATTTAATTAGTATGCTTCTAACGGGCAACTTTCTGTTTGATTTCAATGTGAATAATAAAGGTTTCAGTACTTCAATGCCAATTATCATTCAGTCTTGTAACAGGTCACATAACCTTTGCAGTGAAATATGTTTTGAGATGATTTAGCAAATGTTATGATTTCTTTCTTTATTCCTCTGAGTTTACTGGACTCCTGGGGAATTCAATTAGGGATATAATGGTTTGAAGCTACTTTCAGAGCCTTCTTGTAAACAAGGCTTTAAATGTTTAAAGACAGGTTGCCAAAGGAATTCAATGTAAGAAGATAGTTAAGTAAATAAAAGTCAACCTTATTTTCATTTGTACATTCTTTGTAAGTGACCTCATCCCAGAAGCAGCAACCTTATTTTGCTCATTAATAAATATTCCCTGCCAAGCTCTCTTTAGCATATTAACCTGATGAATATTAACCACAAAATCTGAGTGTAACAGTTTCTTTAGCTTTTAAATGTGAAATTTCAAAGTAAAGGATTGATCCAGCTTCTACTAAAGTCAATGAGATATTTGCAGTTGACTTCAGGAGGAGCGGGAACAAAACCAAAGTAAAAGCATCATAATATAAGACGTGAACAGCCTATATAATGAAAGTCAGACTAAAATCTCTTCAAGCAAGTTTACTTAAATGTGGTATGAAATGGTGCCAAATTGGATTTCAGCATGCATTTCCATTTGTCCTTTTTTCATTTTGTATCTTTATTCTCTTTGGAAACAAAAAGTCTCTTTCAGATAATTATCTTACTTCCATATCTCATTTTTTTCAGCCCTAAAAATCCCAAAGCACTTTGTAGAAATAGCAGATTGATACACACCCTATCCAGAGAGAAGAGTTCATCTGGCTGTGTAAAGCAGCCATCACTGGCATGTAAAGGTGTGTCTACACAGTACAGTTATTTAGGAATAAAGGCTATTATTCCGAAATAACTATGAGAGCATCTACACCGCAATTCCATTATTTTGAAATAATTCCAAAATAATGGACAGCTTATTCTGATGTCTGTAAACCTCATTCTATGAGGAATAATACCTATTCCAACATAGCTATTTTGAAATAAGGCGTGTGTAGATGCTCCACTTCTGCTATTTCTAAATAACCCCTCACCAGGGCCATTTTAAGTTATTCCTCCTGGGACTCTAAATTGAGAGCACGTCTACATTAGGGAAGCCTGCCTCGGACTAATTTTGAGGTTGCCCTGCAGTGTAGACGTGCTATTTCGAAATAAGATATTTTGGAATAACTATTCCAGAATAGCTTATTCCAAAATAACCATGCAGTGTAGACTTAGCCTAACTGTTTAAGTGCACACCCCAACATTTCACAGCAGTTGGGGACAGAAAATGAAGATGATCTTTTCCAGCTGAAATTTGAGGAGAGCATAGATCGGCAGAATATGATGATCAAACTGAGAATTTCTCCAGGACATTGGGGTTAACACTCTTACTCATATACCCCTCATTCAGGAAATCCCCAAAGTACTTGTTTTAGTCCAATTGATTTCAATTTTTCAGATTAGTGAGGCTTTCCTGAATTTAGGATTTAATGGCCACTAATAATCCGGACCTGGTCCTGGGCTTTATTTCCCATCTCAAAGACGATACTTCCACTAGTGTTCTTTCAGGCTATACACGTGAATTGATCAGTGCTGGACTCAAAAGGAGAAGTGCTAGCACCTTTTCCTGAAGCATGTACGTTTCTATAGAACTCCCTCAAATCCTCTCTGCCCTGCTTTTGGTCCTCTCAGCTCACAGCACAAGGCAATGTGGCTTTGTGCTATCTTATCACTCTTGTGAATGAAGAAAAAAAGTTTATAAGACATATTAAAATACTCAAGATACTGACTAAAATGGAGGCCTGAATTGTCTCAGGACATGACTAATGGGATATAAAGCTATTCACAATTGGGTTGCTGGTTTGAATCCAGCTCAGCTTGGTAGAAACGAGATGTCACTATGATCGGACACTGTTCAGTGGCTTGTGTGAAATGAGCATAATTATATTTTGATATATTTATGGAGTTTGATAGCATGTGTTGCTAAGGTAGCTGGCTGTGGTCAGTTTCGGCTGTACAGATCTCATCATAAAACCCCTCCTACTACAGTAGCATGTCCATTCCTCCCCCTCAGTAGAGAGGTTTAGGAAAATAATAAATATGAAGACAGAACTACACTTCCTTCACTATCTTTCTTAGAAGTTGTTCCTCCAGGTCAGTGCTGAGGGGGTTTGTGGGAAATTGCATTGCTCTTACTTGTGCTTTTTGTCAACCATGAGTGAATGGAAAACTTTCATCTCCAGGACTATCGATCTCATTTGAGCTGCAGAGTCACTTATATTTTTAAAGAAAGATTAAGAAATGAAACAGACAGTCCTTTAAATATTCCTTCCATTGCTTGTTCACTTTCCTTTTAATTTTTGCCTTTTAATTTAGGCCTTTTCATCTGGAAAGCAGAGAGGGCCACGTTTTCAAACATTTTCACTTCCCAGCTGCTTTCACTTGTAGTAACAGGAGCTAGGCTGAATACTTGAAAATCTAGCTACTTTCTTTACTTACTTAAGGAAGGGTGAGGCCTTTTGTGAATTTTGCCCAAAATTCTGTACTATCATAACCAAGACAATAGCTATTTATAAAAGATTGTGCCACATTGCACCATTTCATGAGGAAACCTAAGGGAGAGGCTGCAGTGCTTACCCAAATCTGCTTGGGAAAGAACTCCCTTCTGCATGAATCCAAGTGGAAGGGTTGATGGCCCTTCTCTCCAAATGCTGGAGTTCCAGGAGATGAACCAGGCCAAAGTTAGCAAACATTCATCACAAGTAATAAATACATTGAGGAAAAAATGAAGTCCCATGTTCCTTTATGTATCTCAAAGTGGTATCATGTAATTTTCCGGCATGGTAAGTACTAATTGAGAAATCAGAGCGGCATAGATTACCTAATTAATTTTTCATACATATTTCTTTCAGTGTTTATACCGTATAGTGGATTAATTAAAACTTGGAGCTCTGTGTAACTAAAATTATTGTGATAACTGACCTGCGGGCACTTGACGAGCGTCCCAGAGTACATGGCTATGGAAGTTGTACCGTATTCCGATGGGATGCTTAGAGTGGCAGCTGTTAGAAAGCCAATATTTGTTAAGAGAGGCCACACAGTTATTTTGCATTGGTTATTTTGCATTCTAATTACAGCAGAAGAACTGTTCTATTCGCCAATGGGCAAATGCTGATCTTTTAATGGTAAGCACTGTACCTACTGCTTTAAATTGGTCAGCAGTGTAGCCGTTCAATTCTTCCTCTTCCTCCAGCCCAGAACAAGAAATTCCACCTAGCTTTACTGCCACATGCATTCAGGCTTATAAGAATGTTGTCAGCTTGGAGCATCATTGAACATGGTTACTGAGGGCATATCTACACTGCACGCTTATTTTGAAATAAGCTATTATAATAGTTATTCTGAAATAGCTTATTTTGAAATAGCATGTCTACACTGCAGTGAAGCCTCAAAATTAGTCCAAGGAAGACTTCCCTAATGTAGACGTGCTATCTCAATTTAGAGCCCCAGGAGACACCACGGAGGAATAACTTAGAGTGGCCCTGGTGAAGGGCTATTTCAAAATAGCAGCAGTGGAGCATCTACACACACCTTATTTCAAAGTAGCTATTTCAGAATAGGCGTTCTTCCTCATAGAATGAGGTTTACAGATTTCGGAATAAGCTGTCTGTTATTTCAAAATTGTTTCAAAATAATGAAATGGCTGTGTAGACGCTCGCATTGTTATTTGGAAATAATGCTAGTTATCTCGAAATAATGGTGCAGTATAGATACACCCTGGCTATGTCTAGACTGCAAGCCTCTTTCGAAAGAGGCTCTTTCGAAAGATAGTTTCGAAAGAGCCTCTTTCGAAAGAGAGTGTCTAGACTGCACGTTGAACTTTTGAAAAAGCGGCTTGCTTTTTCGAAAGAAAGCATCCAGTGAGTCTGGATGCTCTCTTTCGAAGAAGCCCTATTTACATTGAAGAACGCCTTCTTTCGAAAGAGGAACTTTCGAAAGAAGGCGTTCTTCCTCGTGAAATGAGGTTTACTGCCATCGAAAGAAAAGCCGCGTTCTTTCGATTTAATTTCGAAAGAACGCGGCTTGAGTCTGGACGCAGGGGAAGTTTTTTCGGAAAAAGGCTACTTTTCCCGAAAAAAACCCTGAGTCTGGACATAGCCACCTGAGACCCTTTCAGAGCCTTACCCTGAAGGGTGAATTATTTCCTGTCCCTGGTTTGGGCAGTGTAGAGGAGTTTTCTTTTCCTTGAACTGAGTCAAAGTATAACCTCCTGCAGGTCCCATGACCCTTGTGAGGGAGCAGGACAGTAGAATAAGGAAAGATCCAGGATATGGATTAACCGCAGACAGGAGTCAGGCCATTCTGTAAGCAGCTATTCCCCTTATTTTTGTTCATGGCTGATGGGAGCTGATCTTTTTTGGGAATATATTAGCTGGTTGCAGTACTGTTTTTTTGCAGTCTACATAGCTTAGCAGGCCAGGGATAATTTCTGCTAGATAAAAGATTTGTGGCAAAATATGTTGCAACACATTTTTCAGATGTACAAGGTACAATGAAATAGACTAGTAAAGTTATGAACTTTGGGGTTTATCTAAATCCAGGGATGTGAATCATGAAATCTGATCCTGAATTTGTTTGAGTAATGTGCTGTTGTGTATTTCTAAGCAATAACTCATACCTCAGGCATAAATCTTACACAGATTAGAAATATTTAGAAATAACATCTACCTAACTAGAGCACTTTACAGTTTATACAGAAATCAGCTTTGGAAATGTGATTGTTTTTACAATACAGAGAAATATAAAATTAGGAATCATTATTTCTGGTCACTGTAAACAGCAGAAACAAAACAAAAAATCTGATTCTGATTCAGTTACTCTGGATTTACCCCAGTTTAGCTCATTCTCCTCTGATAAACTGAGGTAAATCCGGAGTAACTGTTGAAATCAGTAAAAATACATTGGCGTAAACCCAATGAAATTGAAGAGAGATTCAGACTCATTGTTACCAAACTGAACAGATCTCTCAACAGATTTTCACACAGATCTCACAACTTGTAAAGTTTGTTAGAAACCCATAACAATCTCCCCAAAATACATGCCTAGGTAATCTAAATGACTGGCATCTTGAGACTTATACCCTTTACTTTTATTTCCAGTTGTTGGAGAAGTCCTTTGTAAAGTATTAACAGAAACTAGAAATGTTCAAACCTAGTGTGTAGTCTCATGGAGCTGCTCTTATTGTTGGCAGTGAAGGCAGTAAGCACACATCCAGTCATTGGACAGTTCTACTTAGTGAGATGGCTGAACATCACTGGGTGGGAGACCTTAATATAAACCTATGAGAGTCTTGTTCCTTGTAGAAATTCTGTAAGACTCCAGTGAAATTCTTCAAAGAGTTCCTATTGGCTTCATATGTTGCTCAATCTAAACCCTAACTAAACAGCAGTAGCAGTCAGATAAACAGTTTCACCTGTAAGATCCACTTTTTTTTACCTTAGGCAAATGCTTGTCACTGCGACTACATTTGCTGAGGGCTCAATATGACATAGTCTTAGTCAGTATGGTGATGTCTAGACTACATGCCTTTGCCGGGAGAGGCATGTAAATTAGACTACCCGACTTAGTCAGCGAAGCAGAGATTTAAATATCCCCCACTTCATTAAAACAAAAATGGCCGCCGTGTTGTGCTGGCTCAGCTGATCATCGGCACAACACGGCAGTCAAGATGCAGATCAGTCGGCAAGCAAAGCTTGTGTCAACCGATTCCTTATGCCTTGTGAAGCGAGGTTTACAGGATTGGTCGGCAAAGGCTTTCCTTGCCGACCGATCTGTGTCTTGCCTGCCGCATTGTGCCAACGATCAGCTGAGCTGGCACAATGCGGTGGCCATTTTTATTTTAATGAAGCGGGGGATATTTAAATCCCCGCTTCATTGACTATGTCAGGTAGTCTAATTTACATGCCTATGCCAGCAGAGGCATGTAGTCTAGACATACCCTATGAGTGATATTTGTTGAAACAGTAGCACAACAGTTGTCATCACATTGACTTATTTTCTAATTTTGATTTTAACAAATAGGGATGAATTGGTTGAGAATTTGAAATTGTAAAGCTGCTTGGGTGAAAGTGATCATGATTCTAAGGAATGGTAGAAAGTAGAACAGAAAAATTAAGACAATTTCAAGATGGCAGAATTTAGCAAACTCAAAGAACTGGTAGATAAGGTCCCATGGGAAGCAAAACTAAAAGGAAAAACAATTTGAAGACAGTTGGCAGTTTTTCAAAGGCACATTATTAATGGTGCAAGGGAAAATTCCTCCACTGTGTATGAAAGATAGGAAGCAAGGCAAGAGACCACCCTTGCTTACTCAGGAGATCTTGAATAATCTAAAAATCAAAAAGTCCCATAAAAAGTAGAAACTAGGCAAAAATACATAAGATGAATATAAACAAATAACACAAGTATGTAGGGGCAAAATTAGGAAGGCGGAGGCACAAAACGAGTTCAATCTAGCTAGAGACATAACGTGTAACAAGAAAACATTCTACAAATATATTAGAAGCAAGAGGAAGACCAAAGACAGGGTAGGCTGGTTGCCCAGTGAAGAGGGAGAAACAATAACTGAAAATGTGGAAATGGCAGAGGTGCTTAACTACTTCTTTGTTTCAGTTTTCACCAAGATTGGTGGTGATTGGATGCCTACAATAGTGAATGCTGGAGAATAGGAAGTATGTTCACATGTTAAAATAGGAAAAGAAAAGATAAAAATTACTTGGAAAATTAGATGTCTTTAAGTCACCAGGTTCTGATGAAATGCCTGCTAGAGTACTCAAGTGGCTGATTGAGAAGGTATCTGGGCCATTAGCTATCATCTTTGGAAAGTCATGGAAGATGGGAGAGATCCTAGTAGACTGGAGAAGGGCAAATCTAGTGCCCATCCATAAAAAGGGAAATAAGGACAACCCAGGAAACTACAGGCCAGTCATCTTAATTTCAGTCCCAGGAAATATAATGTAGCAAATAATTAAGGAACCTATCTGCAAACATCTGGAAGATAATAAAATGATAAGTAACGGTAAGCATGGATTTGTCAAAAGCAAATCATGCCAAATCAGCCTGATAGCTGTATTTGATAGGATAACAAGCCTTGTGGATAAAGAGGAAGTGGTGGACATGGTATACCTAGACTTTAGTAAAGCATTCGATACTGTCTTGTATGACCTTATCATTAAACTAGGGAAGTACAGATGAGGCTACTATAAGGTGGGTGCATAACTGATTGGATAACCATTCTCAGATAATAGTTATCAATGATTCACAGTCATTCTGGAAGGTCATAATAAGTGAGGTTCTGCAGGGATCAATTTTGGGACTGGCAAACATCATTCTGGGATGCATTAACAGGAGTGTTTTGAGCAAGACAAAAAGTCATTCTTCTGCTCTACTCTGTACTCATTAGACTCAGGGCTGGCCCACAACATTTTGGCCCTTGAGACGGGGAGCTCAAATGATGCCTCCATGCCCCTTCGCTTAAGCCAAAACATTGAACAGTCTCAATTCTGCCTTCTTCCTGGTCTACTCCTCCTGTACTGCAGACAGAATACATATGCACCAGCAGCAGACACAATTTTCTACACTCTGGGTCCTAGTGGCTCTCCCACACACACAGTCTGGCACCTGAGGCGGCCACCTCAGTTCACCTCATGGTAAGGCCAGCCCTGATTAGACCTCAACTGGAGTGTTGTGTCCAGGTCTGGGTACCATGTTCAGGAAAGATGTGGAGAAATTGGAGAAGGTCTAGAGAAGAACAACAAAAGATGATTGAAGGTCTAGAAAAATTGACCTCTATGGGAAGAGTGAAAGAATTGGGTTTATTTAGTTTGGAAAAGGGAAGACTGAGAGGGAACATAACAGATTTCAAGTACCTAAAATGTTGTTACAAGGAAGAGGGAGAAAAATTGTTCTCCTTAATGTCTGAGGTTATGACAAAAAGCAATGGGCTTAAATTACAGCATGGGAAATTTAGATTAGACATTAGAAACATTTCCTATCTACCAGGGTGGTTAAGTATTGGAATAAATTGCCTGTGCAGGTTGTAGAATCTCTATCATTGGTGATAATCAAGAGCAGGGTTGGACCAACATCTATCAGGGATGATCTAGATGGTGCTTGGTCCAGCCATGAGGGCAGGGGACTGGACTTGATGACCTCTCGAGGTCCCTTCCAGTTCTAGGATTCTATTAGAGTCTCCATACTGTCTCTATATTGAATTGACTTTATTAGCAGCTTGACTAATCCTAATGTCCTTACATAAACAAAACCCCCATTCTATGCAAAGACTGCAAGTCTAGGCATCAGCTTTGGAACTGTGATGGGAAATAGCAACACTGGGAGGCAGGGAAAGTAGAGACAGCTGTGAACTCTTCTGGGGCTCTTTATACCATTGGAAAATGTACAAATGTTAATTTCCAAACCCATATCAGATGTGTGTAGAATTTCAGGTTAATTTATATAAGTGAGTAAATCCCGAGCAAACCTTAGCACCCACTTGCAAGATAGAGTGAAGCCGTGTATGTCCGTTGAAATGTGTTAAGAACAAAGATAAGTGGCAAAACTGACAGACTAACAGATTTGTCCATTCTGGGTTTCCTGCCTTGTAGACCACCAAATCTTGATTTGAAAAGCAAGTCTCTCCTCTTGTGAATAAAGATCAGTTGAGCTTCATTGCTGAATCCAAGACAAACTAAGTAAGAGATATTTAGTTATTCTATATGCAGAACAATGTGGTACAACTGTGTGCTACTTTTATTCAGTTAGAAATGTTGCCCAATATAACATGTGAAACAAAAATCTGGAGAAGTTTTCTATGGCAGGTAAACACCAGTGTATAACAATAACTGCAAACATAAATAGATAATCAACAAAGCAGGAAGACTATGGAGATCAGTTTGTAAAACAAGAAGGGTTCAGATTTTCTTCTTTAGGCATTCTTCTCACTCCCTGGTTATCAAAGGCTGGTACACACCAGTAGCTCAAGCAGACCTGTTTCAACATGTTGTGTCTTCCTTTGTACAAATTTAAAAAGAAAGGGTCCTCACGCAAGCATTCCAAATCCAGAAACAAATTTGAAAAAAATTGCTACAACATGTTGACTGATTTCTTGCCAAGACAGCTACTGAGAAGCTTCTTGATCCATTTTTGCATGGAGAAAATTAGAAGAGGGAAATATATATCTTCTGTAATTAAAAATTAAAACCAGTCTGTACCCTGAGTGCTCACTTGCCTTGGGGCGGGAGTGAGGGGAAGTACCTTTGCTCGGCTTTTGCTACTGGGTGTCAGCAAAGCATTCTCTAGCTCTGGAGCTATTAAGTTTTGTTCTCTGAATAATGATACTACAGTATATGGGAATTTAACCACTCACAGATTTTTTTTAAATGGTCAAATCTGACACAAATAAAAGAGAGACAACACTATGTTTTTTTTTTAATTATAAACATGAATTTATATTTTTTCCTCAAGAAAAGGGAAAAACTGCAGGTGAGCCAGAGAACACAACAGGGTGTGGTACAAAAACTAATAAACTAATAAATTAACTGTGAAGCTCTATATATATATATATATATATATATATATATATATATATATATATATATATATTCCAGCTATTTCAAACCATAGAAGCATGACAGCTGTGAAAAAGGAGTGCCGCAGGGAATTCTTTTAGAGTTTGATTTTTTTAAAAATATGTTTGACATGGAAAATGTTTTAGTACAAATAAAGCAACTGGTATTGAACTTAAAAAGTGGAAGGAGGGGGAGAGAGATTACTGTGTGGAACGGGAATGAATAATTCATGATATTTAAAGAAAGAATGTCTCCAAAATGTTCTGCAAGGCAGTCCATGCTGATAGCTTGAATGGTTATGTCCTCCCCACCCCACACCATTTAAAGGATCATTAATTCAACATCATTGTGATTTTTTTTAAAACCTGGCAAGATATTTACCAAAGAAACATTACTTAACTTAGATCAGGATATTCTTTTTTCAGATAATTTAGTTTAGTTATCAGGGAGCTAAGCAGTATTATTTAAACATAAATAGACTGTCTTGTACTATCAGAAAATAATTTAGCTGTTGCTTAAAAACAACAACAACAACAACAACAACAATCCTGCAAACTAAAATCAACCTCATGGAAGGGGGAAAAATAAGATCAGATATTTTGAACATTACTCCATAGGATACCATCACAATATAGTGTTAGTGAATGCATTGTAGCAGAGCTCCATATGCAATCAGAAGCCAATTGTTACTGGACTGTGTACAAGCACATACTGTGCTCAATGGTCTGATGAGGTATTATGGATATGATGCAAAGAGACCTTGTGGATTAGAAACTCACAATTTGTTAAAAAGTGAAAGCATCTTAACATTTACACTGAGCTGGCTGAGTACAGTAGCACTTCAGGTGGTAAACAATTCCAATGAATCCACTGACTTTGTGACGACTTCAGGTACTAATGTAGATTTGAAAAAACCAAACCAAACCAAACCAAACCAAACCAAACCAAACCAAACCAAAAAAAGAAACAGATGATGGAATTTCCCGACTATTTTATTCTGGATACCCTTGACATTTTGTCTTCATTCTTACATTCTACTTTCAATGTACAAAAAAAAAAAAAAAAAAAAAAAGATGAAAACAATCTGATTAGTGTAAATACAAAAAAAATGTTCAGAGGAACAGCCTATTAAAATATAGCTTAGAGATATACATAACACTGACTTTAAACAAGGAGCCAGAGCCAAAGTGATACTCCATTAAATCATGGTTATAGTGTAATTTATCCATCACTATATTATTTTTTATATTCCAGGTTCCACAGTTCCACTGACAAACTTTTGTTGTTGTTGCCAGCATTCCTTCATCATTCACATTAACTAAACATGTTAATGTTGCTATATGACAGGGATCATTTTAGTGGCTTGGAAGTGGAAGGCTTATAGAATGTTATGATACATAAAGCTGTAGTGCTTATTTCAGATATCTTATTTTTGAGCATACTAATCATAATTCAAATGCAAATGCACAATTATTTAAGTTGTTATCATAGGATGCCAAATCCCTAAGCTCGTAGCAACTGAGGGCAGTCAGCACCTCCCTGTGTTGAGGTCTAAAAAGTTATGTAGAAATTCACTTTTTGTGTTTTTCACATGCTGTGAAGTTTTCAGATAATCTTTTCAATAAAAAAAATTGCTAGGATTAAAATGACATTCATACTTTACCGGTATCATTTAATCCTCACAACGGTCCTCTGAAGTGAGGACATATTGCTAGCCTCATTTTAACGATGAGCAAGCTTAAGTCATAGAGAAGTTCCGGAACTTATCACACAACGAGTTAATGACAGAACAGGGAACAGAACAACAACAATAACCCAAAGGGCCCAATCCCCACAGGTTCTGAATGACTGCATCTCCCATTAACATTAGAGGTCCTCAGTGTGTTGCAGGATTGGTCCTCAGCTGCAAGATCTTGACCATAGGTTTTTATAAAGTTATTTAACTTTATTATAAGTACTGATATGTTTTATGATTTGTAATAGAGTGTACATGACTGAATTGCACACTTACTCCTTTAATAAAAATCACGAGCATCACATTCATGGTTTGCCAGTTTGCCTACCAGCTATCTGTTAACAAAAAGTTCCAAGGTAGCACTGCAAGTCTGTGCCCAGCTAAACCTTTTGTTTTTGCAGATGTTTGGGCTTAGAGGCGTGTTATAGAGCTTAGAGCTGTGTTGTGGAGCACAGGCAAGGCTAAGTCCATGTTTGCACTTGCCTGCTGCTATTCTCTGCTCATTGTCTAAACCTGTATGCATTGTTCTCCTCGACAGGTGATAACTACCCTGTGCAGTTCATTCCATCAACAATGGCAGCTGCTGCTGCTTCTGGACTCAGCCCTTTACAGCTCCAGGTATGTGCCAGAACAAAAAAATGTGGGACAGAAGCCAACACTTCGGAGGAAAACTGCTAACCACTAACCAGCTGTATGCTAAATAATAGTCTGAACATTAAATAACTTTTAAGCATAGCCCAGAAGGATTAACACCTTATATACTTACAAGTCTGAAAATATAGCAGCGTGCTATGAAAGAAAGACAACATTATGACTTTGTACTGCGTGTTTTATGTCAATTGAATGAATATTTTTTTTAAATATATGACCAGTTGTCAGGAGATATGTTCAGAGATCTTTTCCCACTTTATTTGCCTTTTCTTTCTCCTAATTTTACCACATGAGCTGCAGCTGGAGCATTGTGTATATCGGAAAAAATGCTTTGTTGTTTCTTTTTACTTTTTCTTTTAGTTGTTTTTCTCTTAAACAGTACAGTGACAAGTGTTTCATAAATTGCTAACTCCTGGCTTTTGCATTTATGTAATCTCTACCTTTCCATTCCATACATTAAGCTGCTCAGATGCCAGGGCAGTGAGGATTCTGGGTTTAGCTCCTAGCTAGGTCATTTATTTGTTTTCTCCATAAAATAATTAAATTCTACTGGAAAATGATTTGCACACCAGATTTTTAGCCAGGTTTTCATGGTGTTTAAGTTAACAAGAAAAGCTACAAAGGCTTTCAAAGTTAAAATGTGTGGAAAGCGAGAAACGTAAGAGGAACAACAAGAAGTACATTACTATATGCAAGTAAACCTTTGAAAATCAGTTTTACTTATACTGGACTTGCGTTTATTTGAACAGCAAGGATAAAATAGAATAGCACAATAGTGCAAGATCAAAATACAGATAGCTACTTTGCTTATCTTTCTTTGGTTGTACCATTTCTATAATATTTTTAAAAAAGGGACGGGAGTGCTAGATCCGCAGACCTGCCATTTTCTCACCTATAACTATCAAATCAAAAGTTCCCCCTTAAAAGGCATTCCCTTGCCAATAAAAATCCACAGGTGACATATGTATGGTATTGCCTGCTGCACACCAACAATGCCTGTGAAGAATAGTGAAGTATAACAGCATTGGAGATGGGCAAACATACAACTGCCTTTAAAAACAGGAACCAAAAGAAACCAGGGATTTAAAGACAAGTCAGCTTGGAAGAAGACTAGAACAATATATTATACAATCACCTAGTGTGATAAATAGCCAACATGCATTTGTCAAGAAGAAATTATTCCAAACCAATCTGAGTGGATGGAGAGGAAGTGCTAGACATGATTTATTTTCATTTTAGGAAAACTTTTAACACAGTCTCACGTGATATTTTCATGAAAACCTACGGAAATGAGGTGTATATTAAACCTTTATAAAGTGGATGCACAACTGTCTATACCCATGGTTTAATGGAAAGCTTCAAAGACTAGCGATCAGTGATTCACTGTCAAACTGGAACAATATAACTAGTAGTGTCACATAGGGTCCTAGTGTGGTACTATACAATATTTCCATGAATCACTAGGATAATGGAAATGGAGCTTCTGTATATAAAATTTGCATATCACACCATGCAGAGAGGGATTTCTAGCACTTTGGAGGACAGGATTAGAATTCAGAAGGAGCTTGCTAAACTGGAGAGTTAATCTGAAGTCAACAAGATGACATTTAGTAAAGAATTGGGGGTTACAATCGATCACAAATTCAATACGAGCCAATAATATAATGCAGCTGTGAAAAATAACAACATTCGGGGTTGTATTAACAGACCTGCTGTTGAGTAAGACATAGGGTTTAATTGTCCTGCTCTACTTGCCACTTGTGAGTAGTGTTCCCTCTAATTTTTTTCCACCCCCTCAGCGGTGCACATAACAAAATTCTTGTGGCGGGGGTGGGATCAAGGGGTTCTGAATGTGGAAGGGGACTCAGGTCTGGGGCAGTGGGTTGGGGTGCAAGGGTATGAGGGCTCTGACTGGGGTTTTGGGATCTAGGATGGGGCTGGGTTGAAGTGCAAGGGCTCTAACTGGGGGAGCAGGCTCTGGGGTGGGTATGAGGGTTTGTGGAAGGGCTCAGAGCTGGGGGTTGGGTGATAGGAGGGGGGTACAGGTTCAGGGCTGAGTGTGTGGTCTTTGGGGCAGTGCTTGCGATGTGGGCTTTGGGGTGCAGGAGGCTGCTCAGGACTTGGGGGGCTCAAGGTTGTACTTTGGGGTATAGGAGTGGGGCTCAGGCTTACCTTTTCTCCAAGCCCTGGCAGCTTCAGGGCTTGGAGAAAAGCTGCAGCCCTGAGCCCCTGCACAGGCTTCATAGCTTGTGCATGTGGTTTAATGGAAAGCTACTTGGCCAAGAAACTTAGGTAGAGCAAGGCTTGTGGGGCCTTGACTGGACTATTCTGCCCAGTTTTGGTTGCCTCGCTTTGAAAGAGATGTGGGCAAGTTGGAGAACATCCAGAGGAAAACAACAACAATGATAAAAGGTTTAGAAAACCTGAGCCATGAGGAAAGGTTAAAATAATTGGGTGAGTTTAGTTTTGAGAAAAGAATAATGTGGGAGACACTGATAATAGTTGTCAAATATAATAAGGGTTGTTACAAACAGGACAGTGAGTGAGTATTGTTCATGTCCACTGAAGGAAGGATGAGAAGTTGCCACCTTAATCTTCATGGAGATGAGGGTTAAAATGAGGTAAAACTTTCTATTTGTAGGGCTTGTGAAGTGCTGGAATAGGTTACCAAGAGAGCTTGTGGAATCCCCGGTTTTGGAGTGTTTTAAGAACAGGTTAGATTAGACGAACATCTGTCAGGATTGGTCCAGGTATACATGGTTCTTCCTCAGAACAGAGGGGGTGGACTAGCTTGCCCCTTGCAGGCCTACATTTCTGTAATTTTATGATTCTGTATTTCGTGCAAAGACAGTTTGGGTAAAACAAGTTATTTTTCATTTTATATCCACAAACCAGACCCTGTGCCTAGATATGGCAGGTAGCTCTCTGTTCTGACCAGCATTCAGAGCACTTCATTGCTATATTACTGTGAACTTTTGAACTTTCCAGCCATATCCCACAATAATAGCAGCTACGTCCCTGGAAGCTTACCTAACAAAAGATGGGTTGCCAATTAATTCAAGGAAATTAAAACATTTGTAAAGGCTAGCCCGGACCCTCCTTCCTGATGGTAGACCCTTGTGGCTTATCTCTCTAAAAGGATGTAATGAAGACCAGCCTAGTGTTTTACCTATATCTGTGCTAGCTGTGAGTGCAGTGTGCAAGCTCCGCACAACTCCACAAGCAACCCAATTCCAGGGACACCACAGAGATTTCTCAGGTAATTAGGATCAATCCCAGGGGCCATTTGTACACTAGCAAAAAAGCTACATTGAAATAAAACTACATTTTGCCCTGTACACAGTTTACACACTAAATTTTTACAACCTTAGCTACCTCATTATGGAAAAAAAAATCCTCTTTAAAACTTTGGTGCGGATGTCATTGTGGAGAGTTTTGAATATCATAACTGAGAGATAGGACAGAGTGTATTCAGTGGAGAGTCAGTATTCAGTGGATCGCTGGCCCAATGTGTTCTTGGTAATCTGTGTTGCACCTTTTCAAGGTGTTTCTGTTCACTCTTTCAGTGTCAAGCCTATGTGAGCGAATCCATCCAAATCTGCCTTCAGCTGAGTAGTTTGCAAATACAGTACCAAATACACATGTGGCAGATATGCATAGTGGTATGTGTCCCATTGCTGATGCATGTGTCCAACATATTGCCATAATTATTGAGAGTGATGATTCATTACTGATGACACTTGCAAATCATTTCCTCCACAGTGTTCCTTTTTATATCCTTTCCTGCAGTCTCTCTTCTTTCTTGCCACCATGATTTTTAACTTGTACAAAGTTTGCACTCACGTAATAGAAATCTCCTGTAGGCTCATATGCATGGCAAGCCTGATTTAAAAGAACGTATTTGCTCATCACGCAGCTTTTCCCAAGCTTTCTCAGCAGTCTTGGCAGCCCTATGGAAATCTTGTATCAGCTTAGTTGACACTCATGCTATGTCTAGACTGACCTTTTTGGGGGGTAAAAGGTATGCAAATTGTGCTCATCAATTGCTTACCTTTTACCGATTTTTTTTTTTAGAAGAGACTTTTCTAAAATTTGGACCCATGTAGAAAAACCTCCTCCTTTGGAAGAGCCCTTATTCCTCATAAAATGAGGAATACAGGGCTTCCAAAAGAGCGTGTCTACTCTTCCGCAAAAAATGTCGGAAGAGCAAATGCGTTCCCTGGACGCGCTGGAGTTTTTCTGGGATACTAGAGGTATCCCGGAAAAACTCCGTAGTCTATTTATAGCCTTGACCCAGAAAACCAAAGACTACATTAAATCTTGTGCAGTGTCTCCCCAAAGAGGAAAAAAGTTACAGCTTGATCTTTATTGTTTAAAAAAATCTGCTTTCATTTTTAGGTATTTCTACAAAGCAGTTTATATGATAAAGAAGGAAATGTTGCAACTCTGTCAACAATTTCTGATAAACTGTTGATAGAAACGAAACATTACAATTATGTTAGCTGAAGTTATTCCTAAACAAAGTGAGCTCCACAAAACCTGTGGTTCCTAACTTTTCTTCCTGATCTAGTTGTGTAATTTGTCCTTCAAAGTTTATCACTTATAACATTAATGAGCCTTGGCAAGTCTTAACTATGGTTGCAGCTGTGTTCTGCAAGCCTGAAGTTTTTATAATCAAGTAAAGACAAAGAGTTTTAAAACTGTAACCAAATACACATTTGTCTATTTCTATTCTCCCTTTTTTATCTTTCTTCCTAATTGCAGACAAAGTAAATGACCTTTCGTTACACCGCTGGGTGCAGATCCAATGCACTGCTGAAGCATTGCACAGTGTGCCTCAGGGGCACAATATTAGTAGAGTGAAGGCCAAAGAATGCTATTTTTAGTTGCACAGTTCAGCAGATGGAGGCATGAATACTCATATATCTGAAGGTTGAGGGGTTTGAACCATTAATTTTGATAATGTATTTAACCCTGGGAACAATCAGAAACTGTAACTCTGAGGTTACAGTGCTTTTGACCTCTAGAGAACAGAGGGCACTCAGTACAGTAAACAATATATTACATTTCTACTTATACCAATTCTCTCACACGTATAAATTTCAGTACCCAATTGACATTTGCTTTCCTCAGCTATTTTAGCGCTGGTCCTTAAAGTAAGTCAAGAAGAATGTGCAGGAAAGAGGCCAATGTAATGCGACAGTCATGTAAATATGGCCTTTAAATAGCTAAGATGTTAAATGTGGCTGTTTATGAAGAAATAGTATTCTCTTGAACTAGAATCTTGGTGACTTATTATTTCCATGAAAAAGTTGTTTTAGTGGATTGCCTCTCTTTATGGAGTTTCCCCTATATGTTGTAACCTTGAAGCAATTTTTTATTGAGGCTAATGTGGTCAGATAGTCTTAGCACTGACTGAAGGTGATTTGGTCCCACTCTGTTACCACATCATGTAAAGTGATATACCTGCCTCATGTCGTCTTATTAAATGATGCATGCTCCTCTTCAGCAAATATAGCAGTTAAATATCACACAGTGTAAGTATTTCTAATTAAAATATCTCCATGTGTCAGCATATTGGTAATGTATTATTTTAATCCATTTATTTTGTTTATGAAACAGTGACATATGTTTAGATTGTGAAATATATGAGCCTTAAAAATCACTTTATTGAAGAAAATTAATTCCTACAATGCTGTCTCGGTAATGTGTTCACTCACCCAGTCAGTCACTGGCAGGCCTGCCACTCTTAATGTTGGTTAGACACACTTTAACAGTTTTATCTGACATAACATTCTCGGATGTAGGCAATAATGATTTTTTCAAATGCAAAAGTCATTGGATTTTCCTTTCTTTTTTAACCCAATGAAGAATGGGAATTGGGGCATACACGAAAGAGAGTCAGTGAGACCAATCAAAATTAAAACCAGCTAGTTACCTTTTCAAAGGTAGACACTGTAATTTGTTTGTCAGCAGGTAAGTGTTTGGGTCAACACACTGAGTGAGTGACTGTCAGCAGGAATTCCTACAAGACAAGTCATTTCACTCAATGTATTACTGGCAGATTGCTTACCTCTTCGAATCACTAGAGAAAAAAAAACTTAATATTGTTACAGGCAGAATTTCTGTCTTCATTAGCCTCGTAGAATGATTTTTATCTAGCACTCAAAGACTACTGAGCCCTGGGTGGGCATATTTTAAAAGAATGCTTCTTATTATGATACTATGAATAGTGGCCTAAATTAAGGAAACGGTATGTGCAAATTTGTGTAGGTGGAAATAGTAATTTAAATATTTGTGTTTTGTTTTATGTCATAGAAATTATGAGGTGAAAGAAGCTCAAAAAGAACAAAAAATAAAGGTTTTAATGCAGCTTTGAGAGAACAAGCAAACAATGGAGTAATAAAATCTTGTCAGGCTTGCAACAATTAGGAGAATTTAATTAAAACTAAAGGAATATTTATACATGTTCTCTTCTTCCTTCTCAACAAGTGTATGTGTATAGTGTCAATGGTGATAAAAGGATATAAATGAAAATGTGTCAGTGAGTTGCTATTTCACTTTCTTTTTTCGCAGTTTGGGGTTCTTTTGGGTTGGATACTTAATCCTTTGTCCCTACTTGCTATGTTGTGTCTTTTTTTTCTGAGCTCCTGCTTCAATTTCTATCTTGGATGAGTCTGAATTCCTTTGCACCATCATAGTGAAGGTTTATCTCTTTTATGAAGGGAGGGAAGACTGAGGCACAGTCGTAAGAGACTAAGTGACACATTTAAATTCACTCATCATCAGAAAGCATACTGATGATATAGAAAAGCTCATTCATTAGAATTTGGATGTCAGACTGCTTAACACAGCTCTTATTATAATGTAAATAAGTGGAATAAAATTCAAACCCATGTGAACACAGAAGGTTGAAGGTATGAATGTGAACAGAAAGTTTATGTGCCTAACAACTGGCTTCCTCGGAGTACTTTTTAAAGCTATTTTTCTGTGGCTGTAGAATGTATCCAATAGAAAGCTAGTCAGAGGAAGCAAATAAGCTACTGCTACACTTACCAATAGTACCCCATCAACCAGTGCTATGGTATTTCATTATAGGGCTGACACATTAAAAAAACCAAACAAACCTTTATTTAATTGTGATATGTCTTTGGGGAGCATCCTAGCTATGAAGCCCACTTACAGTTGGCATTGTACCCCTCCAAGCTTTTTAGAAATGTATATGGTATATGCCTATTGGGAACAGGTTGTGAGGTGTGTGTATTTCTCTAAGTTCATTACATTTCTGACAGCCCTGTAGCAGACGTTTTAAATTGCAACAATAGGTTATAACCAAAAAAGGATTTTCAGTATGAGGCTGTTCACATATCTGAATGTTTATCATTTTGAAGGTATTTCTACATCTGTGAGAGCAGTGCAACAAAAGCGCTTCTGTATGGAGATGGTAAATCCAGAAGGCACTGTGCGTACGTAGGCATTCCACTGCCATATCTCCATCCCCTTGCTGCTAATTGTTAGAATAGCAGTAATATGAATAACTCAATTTCACTCTGAAGTAAAAGTTGTAAGCATGAAGAAGAGGAAGTATTGTTAATGGAAAAAAGATAGAACAATGTTTTTAAAGGTTCATAGACTATCATCTGTTTTCTTTGGGAGGTCTTTGAATAAAGAAAGGAAGGATTCCTTACAAATGCCCACTTAAGACAAAAACGAAAAGGCAATTCATAGCTAAAAGAAAATATTCTAGAAATCAGTTACCATGATCACTGGGGTAAGTAAGATGAGATGTGTATATTTTTGTTTCTCCCACGCTGACTGTCTAAGACATGTTGTAGTTGGTTGGCAAAAATAATCATGGCTGAGGACTTGATAACAATATTAACTGGACTAACTCTTGAGCTCACAAGAAGGATTGGAATCATTTGTCTGCTTACAGATTCAGCATGAAGGCTATATCAGCATATCCTATTGGAATCACAGAAGATATGCATATCATTCAAAACAAATATAGCAGTGGCTGGGGAAGGCCAAAGCCATGGCATCTCAGCCCCAGCTCTCCACATGACCGCTGGAGAGGGCCGAGCTGATAGTGGGTGGGGGTTGGCTTCAGGAACAAAGGGGTGGGTCCTGGGCTTTACCGTGCCCATCCCTCCACCCTGTGCGTGCTGTGACATGATGACATCACTCCGTTGTTGCACAGGAATTTAGAGAGAGAGAGAGAGAGAGATAAGTAAGAACCTTAACCTGAATTGATAGAGCTGCAGAATTTCCCAGAAGCAATAAAGGAGGAGAGTTGCTGAGAGAGAGAGAGCGAAAGTAGAAAATAAAATCAAAATAACTGTTCACACTTAAACTGGGGGAAAAACTTAAAAGTGAGATGTCCTGAGATCCCAACCTCAGATCTATTTTGCTTAATATATTTAGATTTTTTTTACAATTTTTATTAGTGATTGGAAAATATTCAGGTAACGGACAATTATTCAGATTAGCAAAGACCAGAGAAGCCTTGAACAACCTCAGAGGGATCTTACAAAGCTAAGGTGAATCTGTAATATGATGGTTAACAAAATTCAATGTTGAAAAATGCCAAGTAGTGGTCACTGAAAGGAAAATAATTGTGAACAAGTTGCTGAGTTCTAAATTAACTGTAATCACACAGGAAAAAGTCAGGCTACCTAAGGAAAACCTCTACTCCCTGTGCTGCCATGGTCAACAAAAAACAAAACAAAATCAAATAAGATGTTAAAAGGATAAATAGGATAAAATAATACTGCAAGTATCATAATACCATTATGTGAGTCAATGGTACATTTTCAAACAGGCCTCGCCAGGTCTGCCTTTGTATAAATTCTTCATTTGCTTGGATGCCTGCTGATAGTGGGGGGAGGCAAAGAGGCCTGACAAATCAAAGGGCCCCAAGCCCCAAGCCTCTCAGCCACCACTGCTGCTACTGCTACCAGGCGATGGACTGCATAGCACCAGGCAGCACGCTCCTCACTCTGGCCAGGAGCTGAGGGAGATTGTGGGGGGAAGTGGTCTAGACAGCACTGAGGGCCAGCTGCTCTGACCCTGCCCCTTCTGACTGAGGTCCCAACCCTTCCAGGAGCATGGAGTTGGCCCCCTCCCCATCTTGCCCAGGGGCCTGGTGAGTCTGTCGGCTCTCCTGTTTGCATATGTAAGATACATTTTCCTAAACATTCATAACTAGGTTTAAAATTATTTGATTTTGATGTGCAACTGTGGAGTTTACACACACAATTACAGGGGTATTTAGAGGTCTGTTTTGCTCTTAATGTTTGTGCGCTCTTGTTTAAAACAAATAATTTGTTTGAAAGTCCATATAAGTTCCAGATTTACAGTAGGAGATTTCTATGAGATATCTGCAAATGGCTTGAAATGTAATTATTTTAAAAGTTTAAAATATCTTTTAATAAGGGTGGGTTTATGGTTCACAAAGAAGGCATTTCACTATTTTTTGCATGTAAATCTATGTTGAAAAACGTAACAGGTAAAACAGCATGCTGAAAGGGGACAAACCATATTTAATGATATGTTAATTGAATGGGATGCTAGAGATACACCTGAATGACTTTTTCCCCAGATGTGCCCCAGCTGAGTGATAAAGCTTCTCCTGATCAGTAGAGCCAGTATGTATTTATTATATCCCCATTTGTCATCTTCTAGTTTTGCTAGTGAAAATAATGCCATGGCTGCGAACTACAGTGTGATCTCTCTGTGGCTCTTCAATAGTGGATACGTTATATAGCTTAAACCTGCAATTTTCACTTTAAAAACATACCTTTCAGTTGTGACTCTGTGAGCCCTGGTCTGCACTAGGCAGTTATTTCAAAATAACCTCCCCTTATTTCGAAATAATGAGCAGAGCATCCACACCACCAAGCACTCTTCCTCTGACTTCCCTTACTCCTCACACAATGAGGGTTACAAGAGTCAGAGTAAGTCCTCCAGCTTGACAAGTATTTTGACAGTATTTTGAAATAACTGCCTGCTGTGTCAATGTGGACTAAGTTATTTTGTATAGAGCTAGTTATTTCCAAATAGTAGACGTACTCTCAGTGTGCTTTGTTTTCTTCTTTATTTTGGTGCCTGCTTGGCAGATCTAGAAACATCTATAAAACAGACAACTGTTGCACAGCTTAAGGCAGGTGTCTTACTCTTGACTTATCGCTCCACCTTTTCAGTTAGGAAACTCAGTTCTCAGGTCTCTTCTAATTCATTTCACATAGGCTACTGTATAGCCATTGGCTTTTAGTCTCTATTTACATGAGCTAGATTTGAACTAGTGACCATGCTTTACTACCAATCCCCTGAAACATCCAGTCCTATATCAGAGGGGTAGCCGTGTTAGCCTGATCCTGGCCTGCATATTTATTCCTGCCTCTGGAAATTTCCACTACATGCATCTGACGAAGTGGGTCTTTGCCCACGAAAGCTTATGCTCCTACACTTCAGTTAGTCTATAAGGTGCCACAGGACATCCAGTCCTATATTCATTTTACATTACAGGCAGAAGTATGAAATCTATTGAATTAGGAAACACAAAGATTCGTGGATTTCTGGAACTGTTTTCTTCCACCTATTTAATAACTATCATCCATTTGACAGCTCACTGCACATCCGTGTTATCTTTCCTTAGATACAGAACTACTACATATCACAAATTTCACCTCACAACTTGCAACTGCTATGGCTATATTTTCTCTTGGTATTTTAATTCTTTTCTTTTATGTGTCTGTTACCCCTCCGACTTTGGAGTTGTCTGAAATTTTGCTCCTGTTGAATTGACATAAAAACAAGCAAAAAAATCTACCAAAGTCATCCATGGAAGATGTAGACATTAGTTTTCAACTTTTTAGATTAATGTGATTAGCAAAACAAGTCTCTGGAAATCCTAAAAGTCTTAGAATATGTTACAGGTTCCAGCCAGGATACTGTCTTATTACTGGGACAGAAGCTGCTTTGTAGGCTAGTAGGTTCTATGGTACAAGAACTGTTGCTTTATTTAGATATCACTATACCCCTTGTACAATGATTGTGTGCAATTGTGTCATTGATTTTGCAGAATTTGGAGGTTGACTACTGCAGCCCAAATGTTGTGATATGTTTTGCTCTTTGATAGAGTCATTGAAATCAGAAATAAGTCATCTTCATCTCTATGCAACATAAATGATAGTTGAAGAGAGCTGTGACATGAATGAATCAGTACTGTAATTACAGCATTATTTGGAGGAATACAAATCTTTGTGCGTGGGAAAGACTTTGTTGCCATTTTGTGAAACTCACTGAGTTGCACGATGGAAAGGCTCTGATAGATCACCTACATGTTTATTCCCTTTTGTCATGTCCTATGATAATTTTCATATTTTAAAGATTCTTTTTTAAAATGATGTTTGGTTTTTTAGCACTCTTAAGCCTGTATCTGCAAGGAATCAGATATCTAATAGAAGTATGTGTTAAACTTAGCTTTAATGTGTTGTGGATACAGAGCAGTTGCCATAATCTTCACAAACAATGTATATGCTGTGTGTGTACCTTTTGCTTGCTCCCTTCTCTTTCTCCCCTTCCCACCTCTTTACACCATAAAAGAAGGGAAAATTAACAAGGCAAGTTAACTAAGAAATTATGACACAGTGAAATTTGTTCACTGTGAGAAAAAAGCGGTACCCACTGTGGAATTTACAGTATGCAAAAGGCTTGCTCACCATGTCATGTTCCCTCCCTCTATAATTTGGCTAGGAATTTTTCCAGGTTTTTACAATTGGTGTAGTGAGTGGTCAGACTCAGGTTTTTGGGTACCAAGCATTTTACCTTATCTGCAGGCATTTTAGTGAAACCTCACATGGAGCTGGGCAATTTCAATATTTCTGTTCCACTCTATTTCTTTTCCCTAGTTCATACTGCAGTCTTGGTGTATTCAGCAGGTTGCATGGCAGCAGATGAAACAGATGTTTAGACCATACTGGAAAGGAGCGGCATGCTGCATTAGGACCTGGATATTCCTCTTGACATCTGGATGTTGCTGGGTCACAAAGCCAGCCTTAGGCCAGGAGGCTGTAGGAGCCTTGTGGCAGTGAGCATAGGGTCTTAGCTCTCTTTAAGCGATTAGTGCACTGAAGCAGCAATAATGCTGAATTATCGCTTGGTTGCTTTCTTCCAAGGAATCTTGGGACAAAAGGAGAGTCAAGGAGGAGTATTTACAGTAGAGTCATGTTCATAGTGAAAAGACTAATTACCATGTGATAAAAAAGCTTCCTTTCAAATAATGCAGTATTGAAATAGCTATACATACTTGAGTAAACTTTGTACAAAGCCATAAACAAATAGCTTCCAGGAAAACCGGCTTTCTTCATTTAAAATCATGAGGACAAAAAAGACAATTTCAGCTACTTTTGGCATAGTCAAATTGTGTGAAACAGACAACAAGATATCGGGGGGTAGCCCTGTTAGTCTGAATCTGCATAAACAACGAGAAATCCTGTGGCATCTGATGAAGTGGGTCTTTGCCCACGAAAGCTTATGCTCCAATAAATCTGTTAGTCTATAAGGTGCCACAGAACTTCTCGATGTTTATGCATACAGCAAGTCATGACTGATGACATCGTGTTCATGCCTACTAGAGACAAAAATGTCAACTTCTAATAATGGCAGGGAAGAGTATTAGCTATGGAAGCTGTCTGACATGCATTGATTCCTTAGAGTTTCACTGTATCAGGTTGAAAATGTGTGCCTCATGTGCTCCTAGACCCTAAACTGTCAACTGTAGCACTTTTCTTTATGATGTTTAATCATTAAGCATGGAAAGAAGTGTTTAATATTTGGTGATTACTAGTTTCCAAAGAAAATACATTTGCCTGGTCTTTTCTTCTCCTGATATTACTTTCATTGTTAAGACTATTTACAGTGAAGCCCACAGAGTCCAACTTTTTGTAGCACATCAGGTAATATATTGAAGAACAATTTGTTGCTCTCATTTAACCTCTACTATTGTAAGGGGGTCATATTTAATTAACACCGGTGAAAGGCCTGACCTGAGGGGCAAAGAAAAGTGGTCGAGCTGCATTTTCAGAGCTAGGCTGTAATCTGTTGGGAGAGGGAAAAAATAAATTAGAAAGTACCATTTACTGAAATTCTTTCTAACTAAGCTGTATTTCAATGGGCCATTTAATGCTCAGATGGACAAAGGTATTACTTTAGTCATTGAATTGTAGCAAACCCTTTCTCAGAGGCCCAGTTTAAAAACTCTACAGGAAAAGTAGCTTAGCATCATATTCTCGGCAGAGCAACATTCAGTCTGTTTGAAAAAAAATATGAGTGAAATGAGGTGAGACACAGCCGCAAGTCAGTGAGGGCTTTTTTTTTTTTTTTGGCATCACCCTCCCGTCAGCGGCTTCACAAGGGAATTGCTCCTCAGAGTCTAGGAGCTCCATATTCAGAGCAAAAAGGCTTTTTTCCTGGCTGTTACTTTGTTCTGCGGTCAGCTTTTGGCCTGCCCTTTGTTCTTCCCTGACATGGCAGAAATATAGTTTTTTCTCTGGAGACCTTGGGGGCAGTGCCTACATATTACAAGGTTAGATCTTTGACTCAGTCACATCAGAAGAAAAGGGAAATCTGATTTAAATATCACAGACTGGGGTGCTTGTGACATGAATAGTTATTCTCTTTCAGTAGAATCAACATTATTTATACTCTCGAGTGGAAGGAGAGAACTAATTGTGCCGTTTGAACTTCAGCAGTTTTAAATTTTAAGTATACATTTAAATTCGTAGTTACAACTTTGCATTGCAATTCTGAGACTGTCGTTAAATATATCGTATAGTCTTATAAGGTGATAGGGTGACATACCCTGGAAATTTATTGAGGTGCAGTAAAGCTAATAAACCAACTGCTTTACTTCCCTAAGAGGGGACAAATACAGTATTAAGGAGGCAACTGCCAGGTGCCTAATTGTTTTCATCGTCTTAGCCACTGGCAGCTATTGATAGTTTATATGAGCGCTAAGTACTCTTTCTTGGCTGTGCTCTCAGTTTTACCGTAAACTGGTTGTGAACAGGCAATTTCTGAAAGATTGTATTTAATTGTCATAATTTAATCAGTCTAAAGTTATATGATAGTTAAAGAGTGTAAGTTCCAGAAATGATACTCAGGCGAGAGCTCTCTGTACTTGTGAAGTTCTGCACAGTAAGCTGTGGGCAATTTCTGCAGCTTTCCTTCAAAGCAGAAAGAGGTCAAAAGAATGAGATGTACAGTATGTAACCCAACAAAATGGAAATGATCTTAAGAGCACCTTAGTGCACATATGCCTGGAGGCAAATTCAGCTCTCAGTTACACTGCTGCAATTACATTTGATTTCAGTGGAGTTACTCCAAATCTACACCAGAATCATCAGAGTCGTCTTTGGGCTTTGGTGCCTATGCTCTGCCATGCCGTGGTGATGAACACAGAGACAGACAGTCAGAAGTTAATTGGCCTTTAAACAAATGTATATTATTGCAGAAAGCCTACCAGTGTCTCACTCTATATTATATTCCATCACAGCAGCTGTAGCTTTTGGACAGAAGTGTATTTGCAGTAACTGCCTTAATTTAAATACAACCAATCTTAATAGCATTTAAAGAAAAATCAGTCAAATGCTAATTTGATCTTTAGTTTACATTTCCCATTACACTAAACTTTAAAATTGATGTGCTGTAGCTGGCTTTATTAATTAAGGCTCTTTCAGTAGAAATACATGCTGTGACAAATAAAACCATACATATATATTGCAATGATACAAAATATATGAATCACAGTATTCAGGAATAAATCAGACAAAGAATTATACCATTTCTTCAGATTGCCTGGCGATGTGATAATCTAGTTCACTAATATTTGCATCAGGCCTCATTATATTACTGTTCTCTGAACGAGCAGCAGTAGTCTGTTTCTCCCAAAAGCTGAGGCAAGAAATAAAAAACCCCAAAAAGAATAGATATGGTGCAGATAATTGTTAATGTTTTGCAATTATTCCCCTTTCCAGAATAATAAAATTTTCCCCAGCAGAGGTCAGGATCTTTGTCTCTGACTTATTTAACAGATCTTCTTAAACATCTGTCCAGCAGACTTCGGACTTTATTAGCAGACAAAAGACCCGGCAGAGTTTGAGCCTGCTGGGTCCTTCTTCATCTTCACAGCTGTAGATTAACTTAGACTTTCCAGAAGAGGACAACCATGTGGGATAATTGGTGTCACCGGGTTGCTAAAAAAAAATGAAGAAACAAATGTCGTCCAAACACAATTCAGCATCTTTACAGTCACAATTACCAGCCTGTTTAAGAAATAAGAAAGGCAGCATTACACTAAAAAAGGAAAGTCTATTCATATCTGTGTGGGAACCTAATCAGGCTCTTGTTTCCAATGACGATGGCTCCACAGTTGCACCAGGTCTGCGACAAGAATGCTCCTTTTGTGTGCTGATAATGTGGAAGTGATAAAATTTCCTATAAGAGACTTATGTGTTTACATCATCAGATGTGTTATTTGACAAAATGCTTTGTTCTCTGCATATTTTCCATGCAGAGTTCCATGCTGGGTTGTTTTGCTGGAAAGCTTTGATTAGCTAGAATTAGTTTCTGAAGTAAAATAGACACTTTTGTTTTATGAGTCCTCTTGCTGAGCTGTAAATTATAGTAAAATATATAAGGAGTGACAGAAAGAAGTGCTGATTTGAACCTTTGACCTATGATAGGCATAAAAACATAAGATAACTCCTTCAAAGGACTACAAAGAGACATAAATATTCCATGGTCCACTTAAAGTCAGGTCCTTTTAACAAAGTAAAGCTGTTATTTTACATTAGGGGACATTGACACTGGGACTACGTCTAGACTACAAGCCTCTTTCGAAAAAGAGCATCTAGACTACAACCAGTACTTTCGAAAAAGCAAGCTGCTTTTTCAAAAGAGAGTACCCAAACAGTCTGGATGCTCTCTTTCGAAAAAGCACAGTTTGCATTACATACGGCCTTTTTTTTGAAAGAGTACTTTTGAAAAAAGGAGTTATTCCTTGTAAAATGAGGTTTTCCACAGTCGAAAAAACTGCCGCATTCTTTCGATTTACTTTCAACAGAACACAGCAGCAGCCTAGACGCAGGTGCAGTTTTTCGAAAAAAAAAAAGGCCACTTTTTTAAAAAAAAAACAAAAAACCCTGTAGCCTAGATACATCCTGGATTTTTAGAACAATGGAAATGACAATATCTAAAATTCTTACACTTTTTCAATATTGGTTGACCATTGTCCACAGGGATGTGAAATCTATGAGGGTATTTTTGTTCAGAGGGCATTTAATCTGTTTTAAAAAAAAGGTGATGGAATAATTGTGAAGTTGAGGATACACATTGCAATACAGCTTGATGGAAATAGTAAATCAGATTTATATGTTCTCCTAAGAAGCTATGCATTGAGTAACTTTGAGAAACATAGAAGAGAGTTCCTGTGTTATATGTTGAGTAGCAGTCACAAAGATTAAAATGCACCCAACCCTATTGGTAGCTATAGAAAAGAAAAAAGTGCATACATATGAATAGCTATTATTCATTAATCTCAGTAGATAACAATTTTTCCAAGTGAGAATTTCATAAACTGTTGTGGTGAGAGAGACTAGAAACACAGGGAAACAAAATCTTAAGACTCCATCCATGAACATGAAATGTACCATTTGTATTCCCACACAGGCAGTTAGTTTGTTTGCAAATGGTAGGCGGTAATACATTTGCAATCACATTAGCCAGCAAACACATTAATAATCAGTGCAACAGCCTTTGTTATGATGACATTAGTCACAATAACTCACTGGCTGTCGGCTTGTGTTTCACCTAAAGGGTCTTTATTTCAAAGGTGTTGGTGCAGGATTTTGAAAAGCGGAGTAGCAGTGAGTAATACACCTATGCCTTGCAACCTCTTTGTGCAGTGCTAGGTCTGCAAAATCAGGATGGTCCAATCTCTCATTCCCTACTGTAGATATTAAAAAGCACAGATAGGATTAACTCCCCACAAAAACAGCAAATCAAACAAAATCAAGGTAATATTTTAAAGTGTATGGCTCTAATATATGAAACTGAAATGCTGTAGATAAATTAAACATTTGAAGTTCGTGCTTACCTATTGTTTGAAATTTTACCATTTACAAACTTTTTCCTAATTGCAACCCTATCTTTCTATATGTGTACTGCAATCAGTGCCACTTCAGCGATATGCCTAATTAAAGTCAAACACTTGTTGGCTACTTTATATAATAAGCATATGAGTTAAATTAAAATCCTATACTTGTTGGTACTTTATATTCTAAAATTGTATTTCAGTGAAGCCACAGCCAAGTTTTTAGATTTCATTGGGATTTTCTTAGCTAAACAGTATAAATAATATGTTAATGAATTGAAATATTAATTTGCATCCCTTGTGTGTTTTCTAAGGGTACGTCTATACAGCATGGCTGTTTCGAAGGACACCACAGGTATCCAGAAATGGGTACCCCCCCATCTATACAAGCCATCTGTTATTTGAAATATTTTTAGAAATAACGGGCATGCTATTTCACCATCTTGGTAAACCTCATTGCACAAGGGATAAGGGATGGCGTGAAATAGCACGTTATTTTGAAATTTGGCGCTGTGTAGACATGCCAAATTTCAAAATAAGCTATTTGGAAATAGTTTTGAAATAAGATATGCAATTTGCATAGCGCAAATTGCATATCTTATTTGGAGTTTAGGGTGTTGTGTAGATGGACCCTAAGAGTACAAATAGTGTGGACTAAATTCTGCTCTCATGCACACCTGAACAACTGAATGTAACTCATAAGTTTGTTATATAAACAAACACATTTATAGTATGTACAATTCAAATAAGTAACATCTGTGCAAATGGACTATAAAATGAAATAAAACACGTACTTTTAAAATGAAACATTTTTGTCTTTTTGGGAGATCTTTTCACAAAAAATACTGTACCTTTTACAACGTTAAGATTTTATAATCAATCAAACAACAGTTTTTAAACAATTGTACTTGCGCCTTTACTCCTCGTCTTCACAGGCCCAGATGCAGAGCTGAGGGAGATATTTTGCTAGCAATAGCATCTGATCCCTTGCCAGACTCTAGAGGCAGTAATATGGTAGCTTCTGGGGCCTGTTTTCATTACCTGCCAGATCAATGGCCAGCAATCAATTCAGCAGGGGTCGATTGAGAATCTCCAGTATAGATGTGATAAATCAGCTGCTGAGCACTCTCCCATTGGCTCCACCAGAATGAGACATGTAGATGGAGTCAATGGGAGAGCATCAGCTGTCAATGTTCCACAGTGAAGAAACCTTTGTATGTAGATCTAAATACACTGACTTTCAGCTGTGTTCGTCGCGTAGCTGAAGTTGCGTAACTTAGATCGGTGGTCCGTGGTAGTGTTGACTAGGCCTTGCAGTCACCTCTAGGTTTATCACATGTTCATGCGCTAAGGAGTTTCTTGGGCTGACTTGTATGTCTGGATGCCATTTTCCTTTAGCTCACCTTTGAGCCTAAGAACTCTGTATTTTAGTTTAGTTGAGGGAGAAAGGCTATACCAATCTTTCAAGACAAAGGCAGCTTGCTAAAAAAATCCAACCAAGTAAAATAACCTTGTGATATTCTTTGTTGACATAGCTAACCTCATTCCCATTTCTCATTCATTATAGTACAGTATTACAGTAGAGCTGAGAGGTCCCACCTGAGGTCAGGGTTCCATTGTGCAAGGCAGTGTACATACCCAGAAACAAAAAACAGGACTATGTAGCACTTTAAAGACTAACAAGATGGTTTATTAGGTGATGAGCTTTTGTGGGCCAGATCCACTTCCTCAGATCAAATAGTGGAAGAAAATTGTCACAACCATATATACCAAAGGATACAATTGAAAAAATGAACACATATCCTTTGGTATATATGGTTGTGACAATTTTCTTCCACTATTTGATCTGAGGAAGTGGGTCTGGCCCACGAAAGCTCATCACCTAATAAACCATCTTGTTAGTCTTTAAAGTGCTACATAGTCCTGTTTTTTGTTTCAGCTACACCAGACTAACATGGCTACATTTCTATCACTATACATACCCACAGTCAGAGATATTCCTGACCCAAAGACCCTAGCAGTCTACGTAGAAATGGCCGACAAAGAAAGGCAAAAGGAAGGATTATTATCTCTACTTTACAGAGTATCCCTATTTGACTGAGGCACAGAGGGATAATGGGTAACCTTTTTCAAAGTTTTGGGTCTTGGAGTCCTAGGAGCCCAAGACACTTTTGAAAATAGACTTAGACTCCTAAGCAAGGTTCCCCTAAGCTGCACAGCCCCACAGCTGCCTAATAAGCCATGTGCAAGGGTTTAGGGCTCCCACAAGAAGGAGAGGGATCTTTCCCTGTCCACAGCAATACTGTGCTAGCCCTGCTGGTACTGGAGGAACATGATTTTCCCCTCACCAGGGAGGCTCCCTGCTGAGGCTGGAGGAAGCTGCTGTGGCTGGGGGACAGGCACACTCCTTCAGCCCTAGCAGCAGGGCTGAGTTAAGAAAAGGACTTTAGGGGTTGTGGCTTAGGGCTACAGCCCATAAGGCCCTGTGTTCTGGCCCATCCCCTCCTGCACGCTGCTATTCCTTCCCCCTTAGCTGAAATTCACGCTAAGCATTATTTTCCATCCATGTGCGGCACAATTTTTATTTGCACTGAGGCACGTGTGGCTGTGCAGCTGCATTAGAAACCAAACCTAACTGTGGGCTAATCTTCTGGGCAGCATTTGAATCTCTCCTGAGTAGCTGCATGAGGAAACATGGACCCCAGCTGGAGCCATGTCTCCATGAGCACTGGGAAGCTCTCTTCCCACCTCTCCCATGGGCCAAGTATCACGGTGGGTGGTACCTGCAGGTGAGCATGAGGCAGCATGGAGCCACTTGTTCTCCACCACCACAATCTCCTGCCCCAGCCTCGAGCCCACTTCACCACCCTTTCTCTCTTCTAGACCCCACCTCCCAACCCTGAACTTCCTTCTGCACCTTCACTCCAGACTATGTACCCACTACCCCAACCTCTTGCCCGGAACACACTCTTGCACTCCAAACCTCTTGGCACCAGCCTGGTGCCTCCTCCTGCATCTCAAGCAGCTCCTCCCCAGCACCTTCCCAGAGCCCATATCCCCAGCAAGAGCCCTCATTTGCCCAGCCCTGAGCCCATTCCCACATTCCCAACCCCTTGGCCTCACCCCCACCACAGATTGTCCACATGCGAAATCACTTTTGTTCTGTAGACCAATATAGAAGTGATGTGTCGCACATCCCCTCCATACTGGTGCCCATAACAAAATTTATTCTGTACCTGGACATAAAAATTAGAGGAAACACTGCTTCTAAATCATTCAGATACTTTTGAAAAGTGAATTGCCCAAGATCACATAGGAAGTCGGTGTGTGAACTAGGTAACGGAACCCGTTTTTTTCTGACTCCAAATCTAATGATTTAAGCTTGAGATCAGTTTTTCTTCCCATAGAAAGATTACTCTGTGGAGCGGTGGTTCTATCTTTCATTATACAGCTCCTAGCACATTTTGGATATCACTGCAGTAATAAATAATAATAGAAGAATGAATCCACTCAATTTCTTTCTTTCTTTATTGCTTAACTGTGCGCTAACATTATACTGAAGAAGCTGCTGGTTTTACATACGCTTTGTAAGCACTGTCTTTGTGATTAGCGAGTTATGTTGTTCTGTTTTGAATGTATGTTATACATCCTGGAGGAAATTTCTGGAGTTATAGCTCTGCAACATTACCAGCTTAATGCACTAGATAAGAAAAAACAACTGTATCAAGTACCATAATGCATTTGCAGTTACCCTTTTAGAATTTTTTCTGTCTGAAGCTGAATTACTCAATGTCTCAAAGGCTGAACTTGCATCTCTATAAATAAGAAGTTATAGCATTGCATAGTTTATTTAGAACTCTGACAAACAAGGTTCAGCAGTTGAGTCTCGGTAGTTTTATTGTTTTTAACTGTACCAAACATTCCTTGTGGATATGAAATAGGATTTATGTTTTTATTAAGAGAAGACATTGAAGTTAAGCAGAAAGTTTGGAATTTCTTAATTTCTTTTCAGACTCCCAAATCCTTCCCGCACCTTAGGACACATTGCACTGTCCAAATACATAGGAAGGAATGGATATTTTAATGGATTTTGTGAATCTTCTTCTACATAAGAATAGAAACTTTAAAATTTTTGGAAACACTTCTTTCTTTCCCATGCATCCAGCTAATTCTACTGGCTCTGAGGCTATGTCTAGACTGCAAGCTTCTTTCGGAAGAAGCTTTTCCAGAAGAGATCTTCTAGAAAAAACTTCTTCCAATAGAGAGCGCCCACACAGCAAAAGCGCATTGAAAAAGTGATTTGCTTTTTTGAAAGATAGAGTCCACGCTGAATGGATGCTATCTCTCATTTAAGCTGTGATTACTATGGACATAATGGCCACCAGGGCACCAGTGCTTTTTCCTCTTTCCTCTTCTTCCTTTGAAAGAACTCTCTCTTCCCATCCACACATGCCTTTTTGCAAAAGAGCTCTTTCAGAAAAAGGCTTCTTCCTCATAGAAGCGGATTACCAATGCTAGAAACCCCCCTCCGTTCTTTCAATTTTCTTTTGAAAGAACACGATTGAAGTGTGGCTGTAACTCAAGTTTTTTCAAAAAAAATGGCTGTTTTTCTGAAAAAACGCTGTAGTGTAGACATACCCTGAGTATTTCTCAAATCTAATTTTTCCTCTTCTAATGTTTACAGCTCTTGTTTGTGTTTTTGAGGCTCTCTCACCTTAGCTACTGTGACCGCCATCTCTCTGGCCTGTCTGCAACTCATCTTGTGTCACTTCAGTCTCTTCAAAATTTGGTCACAAAAATCATTTTCCTTGCCTAGCACTTGGACCATGGCACCACAACTGTGTCCTGTTTCCTCTTCAGCAGCAACATTAAATTTAAAGCTTTTAGTTCTAACCAAAGTTCTATACAAATCTGCTCCTACTTGCATGTCTAGTCTTACTCCCTCTTACTTTCCCTCTCAAGCCCATAGTTTGGCTCCCTACGACTACAACTGCACTTTCCATCTCTTCCCAGGCTCTCATTTGCACCTATTTCCATGCTGTTGTTATGCTTGAGGCAACATCTTACCACAAATGCAGCAATTGAGTACCTTCTCTTCATTCAAATACCTTCTTGAAACATACTTCATCCAGGATGCCTTTCAGTGATATCACACTTAAGACTACATAAGTAAAAATCCTATTCTGCCTGACTCACACACACGGGCTACGTCTACACTGGCACCCTTTTCCGGAAATGCTTAAAACGGAACAGTTTTCTGTTATAAGTATTTCCGGAAAAAGCGCGTCTGCATTGGCAGGCTGCTTTTCCGGAAAAGCACTTTTTCCGGAAAAGCATCCGTGCCAATGTAGATGCGCTTTTCCGGAAAAAAGCTCCGATCGTTATTTTCGTGATCGGGGCTTTTTTGCGGAAAAGACTACTGTGCTGTCTACACTGGCCCTTTTCCGGAACAGTTTTTCCGGAAAAGGACTTTTGCCCGAACGGGAGCAGCATAGTTTTTCCAGAAAAACACTGACAATTTTACAGTAGATCGTCATTGCATTTCCGGAAGAGCAAGCGGCCAGTGTAGACAGCTCGCAGCTTATTCTGGAAAAGCGTCTGCTTTTCCGGAATAAGTGGCCCAGTGTAGACACAGCCACACTCTCAACACATAAGTGAAACAACAAAGAAACTGGGAATGAGTGATAGGGGATGTCTCACTTGATGATTGCCTGTTCTGTTCATTCCCTTTGAGACATCTGGCATTGGCCACTGTCAGAAGACAAGCTATTGGCCTCGATGGGCTAACCCAGTATAATGACAATACCACTGCTTTGTCTTTGGTAGCTTCGGCAAGCTGTAATTCTCACTTTGCATTCATTTAGCCTCAAAGCTTTACAATAAGAATGGCCATACTGGGTTAGACCATCGAGGCAAGTTGCCTGTCTTTTGACAGTGGCCAATGCCAGATGTCTCAGAGGGAATGAACAGAACAGGTAATCATCAAGTGAGCCATCCCCTATCACTCATTCCCAATTTCTGAAAAACAGAGGCTAGGGACATCATCCGTGCCCATCTGGCTAATAGACTGGCACCCTTGGGACCTGACCGGTTCTGAACCAGAGAGTTTGCTGAACCTTGGCAGGTCAATATTATCTAGCAACATTACCAACACTTCCACAGCTTACTGGGCCCTTAGAGGACATTTAGGAGTAAATTAGAGCTAAACAACAGCACAGAACACTGAGAGCCAGAGCTTGTGACTGTAAACAAACTTTAGGGGACCGTGGGAAATGTGGCCACACCCATGATAAGTGGACAGCTGGCTAAATCATGCCAGACCCCGGATGTTGCCAGAGAAGAGAGTGCCAGTCTAGAGAAGTTCAACCTGTACTTTTTAATTTGGTGACCCCTAGTTCTTGTGTTATGGGAAGGAGTCAGTAGCTCTTCTCTATCCACTTCTTCCTCACCAGTCATGATTTTATAGATCTCTGTCATATCCCCACTTAGTCATCTCTTTTCCAAGCTGAAAAGTACCAGGGTTCTTAATCTGAATCAGTAGGTATCCATATTTAGCTTTAAAAATGGCAGACAGAAAGGTGATGTGATTTGCCCATATTTGCACAGTAGAGTGCCAGTGAATAGTGTTGTGGGCATAAGCGCAAGGTGAAAAGTGAGGAGGGGCATAGAGGAGCCTGCATTAATGAGATAGTACTTGTATGGCCAGTATCTAGAACCTACTACTAGTGGGAAAACTATGTAGGCCTAAACATCCCATGTTCCACCCAGACAGGTCTGCATTTTGATGATGGAGATAGTGATCTTTGCCTATTATCTATGTATCTCACAAAAGGGTTGTGCGGCTTAGTTAGCTGATGTTTTTAAAACACAGTAAACTCTTTATATGAATCACGCTGCAGAAGGGCTCAGTATTATCAACCTATAGATTTATTTCAGGAAAAGTTTGGATACATGTGATGTTTATCTATATTCTAGATAGTTTCTGTTTAGTAAAGCAGGGAGTAACCACCATTGTATTCAGTAACTCCATTTCCATGCCAGTTACACTCAAGTTGGTAATGGAAAACCCTGTGAGGGTTCATTCCAAAGCACGGTTGATACTGTTACTGCTTTATGTGTGTAGCTTTAAGATATAGCATGTGCTCCACTCATAGGCCAGGCCTCTACCCTAGGGAACAATGTCAAACTAAGGTATGCAGCTCCAGCTACATGAATAGCATAGCTGGAGTTGACGTACCATTGTTTGAATTACCACAGCAATGCCACTGCAGGGGTGATGGGTCGATGGAAGAACCACCTCTTACCCCCATCAAATCTCCTCACTCTTCTTGACCGGGTTGAGTACTGTACTACAGTGCAGGTTTCCCAGTAAATGTAGGCAAGGCCTTGGACAACTGAATATGGATTTTGAAGCCGTAACTTTTTTATAAAAGTTCTGATTTTCAAAAGTGCGAAAGACCTGCTGACTTCAAAAGGAACTCCTGGGTGCTCAGCACTTTTGAAAATTGAGCTTACCTATATTTTGGTGCCTAAGCATGGATTTTAGAAACCCAACTTCAAGTACCCATTGTTGACTATCTTGACCTTGGTCTGAATCTGGGTTAACTGTATGACACAAGCTGAGTCTTATGTACTTGATGTTTGAACCTCCTAGTACAGCATGTAATCAAGGGTCTTATTTGGAAATCAGCAGTTTTTAAACTGTTAGGTTCTGTAAGTAATAGAGAGAGGTTGAAAAGAGGGTACGTTTCAATGTTTAAGCTGCTCTTACAATATTCTCACTCCAGCTATGTAAGTAACTATCATTTTATGTGCTAACGTATAAAGGATGCAGTAATATTTAGAGCGGCTTTAAATTTATAAGTAACAGGACTGAAAAGAATTTCTGTGACTCATTAGTTAATGCGGTGGCTGACTAATACATCTTAAAATTCATGATTGTGGGGTAGGTTAATAAATTTTTATAGTCATTAGTCAATAGCTAACAATTTAGCATTTCAATTGCAAGATTTCTATAGAAACGTTCACTCTAGAACATTAAAATCTAACAGTATATATTCATTTTCCCTGCTGTTCATTGCCTGACCTACTCTATGTACACTCCTAGATTGCCATTTAAGGCCATCCTTTCAAAGGTGAACGTAACAGTTGTGTTTGCAAAATCATCTGTTTGTACCAACTGATCTATTATTTGCATGTTAATTCAGATTGCCTAATCCCTCAGACATTCAGGTATCCATGTGTAGTTACCCAACTTTTCTGCCCAACTAACAATTTGGCAGGCACCTGGGTGGATTTTTGTGGTTGTAAGCTCTGCGTCTATTTCTCTGCGACTTGCATGTGTCTAACCAAACCAAAAAGTTCATATATGTCTTTTCATTTTTATTATGCTTGGGGGGAAGTTTATAACAGTGAGAGACAAAACAATTCCAGACATATGACTTAGCACAGTAAAACTCTCAACACAGTATTACAGTATAAAGGCAACTTAAACTTTAACATTCACCTATCTTCACTCATGCAATTTCCCAGATAATCACCTACTGGCCTATAGTCCATGGTACTATCATTGCTCATCCTTGAAGCCTTGGAGATAGTTCAGTGCCCAGGCTCTGTTGAGGAGCATCTACAAATGATGAACTAGTTCTCTTCTTGCTAGAAAATCAGCTCACTTTTGTATGCTGCAGAGACTAAAGCTAGTAGGCCACGATGTAAGTAGGCCTACTGCAAGAACCTCCACCTTGCCCTTCCAAGACAGAACAAGTGCATCTCTGGGCTACAAACAGAAAGGGTACATCTAGACTGCAGAGCTTTTCTGGGATACCAGAGGTATCCCGGAAAAACTCTGCCGCATCCAAGGAACGCATCTGCTCTTCCGAAATTTTTTTCGGAAGAACAGACACGTTTTTTCAGCTTCCCTGTAAACTTAGTTTTATGAGGAAGAAGGGATATTCCGAAAAAGGGTTTTTTCCTGACATTTGGACCAGTTTAGAAGGGCCAAATGTCGGAAAAACCTCTTCCAAAAAAAGAAGTGGAAAGATATGCAAATTGAGGTTCGCAATTTGCGTATCTTTTCCCAGAAGAACTGTGTAGTCTAGACACAGCCAAAGTGCTGTCACATCACTGACCATTCTGCTGCTTTCACTCTGTATGCAAGTCTCTGTTCATGGGAGGCTACTGACTTTCAATCAGCCTCCTCATCCTTGCTCAAGAGAAAGGCAACCCCCAACCAAACCTTTGGTGTTAAAGTCAGTGGGCAACCAGAGGAAAATTCTAGTTAAAATTGCAATATCCAGTGTAGAACTTCTAGGCTACTTTAAGAAGAATCTGGATGAGCAACATTTTGACTCTGAAGTTGTCTGTACTGCCTTTGGAGTTATGAATGCTCTTGTGGCTAACTCACAATACAGACAGTTCTGTTGTTCTATGCAATGTATGTAATAGATAGAAGAAAATATTAAACTTCAAACATTCCTTCTAAAACCAGCTTGTTTCTAAAGATATATTTTTGTTTGTTCTGTCATCAGTTCCACTGTACAGTAGCTCATTTATCCTCAGCTGAAAATGTTCAGGCTTCAAGAAGTTTAAAAATTTGCCTTTCTACTATCAAATAGCATTGTAGCCTATTAAACTAACAAAGAATGACCCTAAGAACCCGATGTTAGTTTATATGCCATTGCCAAGGGGAGCTGATAAGATCCCAGCAGTAGAGCAGAACATTTACTACTATATACAACACTTCATTTTCATTATTCAGCGCAGAACAGAAAACTGGAAAATTAGAGTGCTAGCAGAGGGGAAAATATAGTGCTTCCACCTAAATATTTAAATGTATCTTCTTTCGGAAGGCTCATCTCTTGTCCAAGTTTAGACTATGCCTGGCATTTTGAAAGAGTGGGATGTAGTGGAGGTTTAAGTGAAACAAACAAACAAAAAGTCAGATTTTTCTTAAGCACCCAGAATTCTGACTCTGACCCCTTTGTGTGCATTTGTCTAGCCACTGAGTCACTGAGCGCATAGTATTGTGTAACTTTCATTTCTTTAGAGGCTTGTTATATTAGAAAAATTGTTCCAAAGAAAGCAACAATTATGACATAAGCACATCTGGCTCTTGCAAATTATTCTTTATTAAGCTTTCATTTAATTACATGTGCTGAAAGGTCTGCTTTTGATTACTGTAATTTTTTTTATTTGTCCATCTGAATGATAGTAATGTTGGAAATTACATACAAACCACCTGTTTTTTTTTTCACTAATAAGGCACAGTTTATACAGATTTATGTGTGGAAGAGGGATTAGGATCCTCCCCTGTTTATGGTAGAAGGATTATTGCTACTGCTAATTCAAGGTGAGGGATTAAGGTCGATAGGAGGAAATTAAACTTGTTTGATTTTGGGTCAGTAAACACTTTATAATACTAGGAATATTTGACTTTAATGCACATCTTTTTCAGATACAGTTCTGAAAAGTGGAGGAAGTTGTGTGTATATTCTATGATAATATTGAAGGATATATTTGTGTTCTCATCTTTATGATAATCGATTAACACCAGTACTTCTCATTGCTGCTGAGAGTTGGTTCTAGTCTACAGTAAGCCTCCTCCCCCCGTCGATATAAGATGTGCAACTTCAGCCACACGAATAGCACAGCTGAAGTCGATGTACTTACCGTGGTGTCTTCCATGAAGTACGGTTGGCGGGGGCTGCTCTCTCAGTGACTCCGCCTACTCTTTTCATCCTGGTGGAGTTCCAGAGTTGTCAGGAAAGTGCTCAGAGTTCATTTATCTCATCTAAGTAGACATGATATATCAACTACCAAAGAGTCTATCACTGCATTGTTGATCCACCGTGTAGTGAAGACAAGCCCTTAGATTGCATCATTTCTGCTTTACCATTAAACTATATCAAGAGAAAACATGGAAGTGGTTTTCAGTAGCGCATGAACCTCAACTTCAGTTCTCAATACATATTCTGTTATGGAGAATTGCTGCACAGCTATGTAAAGACCTTAAGTGTTTCTTACTTTTCATAGGGATTGGTATCCTTTTTTATATAAATACGCTTACAACTTTGTCATGGTTGTTTATTAACTTGGGCACAATATTTATCTGTTTGTTGTTTGCTATGATAATTGTTGGCAATGGATTAATAACTAATATATATTATGTAATTGTCTAATAAAAATAGTTACTTGCCCTGGATGAGAATTTCGCAAATCTGTTTTTTAAAAGTATTAAGCAAGAAAACCTCAAAAAAGAAAGAGCTGAACAAGGTGATGATTTCATCAAGAGAAGCAGCATCAAGAGAAAGCGATAAAATCATGTGCTTTTATCGGATCTCTGTCTTAGGACAGTTGCAGGCAATATTCTTTATTTGTTTCTTGTCTTGCAGCAACTCTATGCAGCTCAGCTGGCCAGCATGCAGGTTTCTCCTGGAGCCAAGATGCCTTCTACTCCCCAGGCACCGAACACGACAGGGGCACTCTCACCCACTGGGATGAAAAACGAAAAGCGAGGGACCAGCCCTATAACTCAAGTGAAGGTATTTTTCAATGGAAAAAAAATCATGTTTGAAAGAGGCAGTGCAATTAGTGGTGCTACTCTGTCCATGTATTTATTTTAACAGTAGGAAGTCCAACCATATGAAAGCTCATTCTTAAATGAAATACTCTTCTTCAGTGGTAAGCTGTCAGCATGGAGAATGGAAGAGCAGGTGTGCACTCCTTGGAAACAAGAGTATCAGGCATTCCCCTTCATCTCTATATCTAGCACTGAAAATTCATCCCTAAAATTCAGTATCTTCAGGAATTCAGTTTTGAATTTGATAATGTGCATAAATAACATCTGTTTTATTGCGTGGTTTCAAAAAAAGCACAGAAGGCAGCTTATTCCTCAGAATGATAGCGCTAACTTACATTGTGAGGGCCAAGAGGGACTGTAGCCCTTCTAATTATTTCACAAATCCCAGGCTGCACTTTTACACAACTTTGGAGAAAAAAAAAAACCCAACCCTCACATAAAAATAAAATGTAAATCAGGGCTCCGGGGAGAAAAACTGTGTCACTGCAGATTGATTTGCCGCTTGTTGATTTCACACAGCTGCTGACAACGAGGCTGCTTCTTGTCGATTTTGCACCATTGCTGAATGCTTGTGCCTGCTTAGTCTCACTTGGTTGGTATGAGGCAGCTACAACATGGCACTTGGCAGCAGCTTGAAATGAACATGATGCACCCCTCCAACTTTGTGCTGCAGCTGGTACCTGTGGGTGGTACCAGGTTGCCTTTATGGCTGTGTTTTCCTGTGATTGTGTTGGATTTCACGATGCCAAACAAGTTGGAAAACAAATTGCTTCAAACTACAAAACTCTTAGTTTGGGGGAAAATGTTTGGACATGCTATTGATTTGAACAGCAAGCACAGCAAATATAAAGACATTAAACTGAGCTATGGAAGACACACACTGACTTTATACAGAAAAAAACATTCTTCGAGAATACAAAAAAAACCCCTATAGACCCACAATCATTCATGCTGGGAAGATTCTATTCATTTGGGGTCAGAATTTTATTTTGTTTTGACAGGTGAGTAAAAAATCATTGTCTTTTTTTTTCATTATTATCAATCATCATGGTAAAGTGTGGTCTAGCAAATATTTCTGCTGGGGCTGATAAATTTCCACCATATTGTGCTATGTTGAGAATACTAATAAATATAAATTATTCCATTATGAAGAGCTCTGGCATTTGTTTAGCAAAGCATTCACTTTACTTAACTGTGGATACATATTAGTCTAATATTTTACCTCTCCTGATCCAGTGCTGTGCTTCAAAGCTGTTAATGAAATTTACCACAGATGTTGTGTTTCTAGAGGTTGATGCAAAAGCAGCCAAAAGTAAAGGCAAGATGTTTGAGCAAAGTTGCTATAGTGTAGTGATACTAAACACCAGTGATTTAGGGGATTGATTGTATGATATTGAGTGCATTAATGTGAAAAAGTAATTGTATAAGTGAATGAGCCAAATGGATCTACACCAAACCAAACTGTTACTGGATGAGCAACATTTTCCCTGGTTAAATTTAAACACATATCTGCTTGAACCAAAGCCAATACCAGTCCAGCTCCGTTGGCCAGCTGTGTTCTATTACTCACTTTACCACATGCAAATTCTTGGGGGTTTCCCTACATAATTCTACTTGAATGGACTGCAGTAGATGTTAATAAAAGTCTTTTTATGCTTATTTTGTTAAGCGCACTCATTTATTGAAAATATTAGAAATCAGTTACAAGTTTTTCATATGGAGGAAGTATGGCAGGGTTATCATGAAATAAAATTAATTAATACTTAATATAAAAACACCCCAATACACTAACACTAGATTGCTTTCTTGGGGAATTCTGTTACTCATACAGTGCACAGCAATTTTAATTGTTGTGTTTTGCTTAATAAACTGTATATTCCTACTCTGTGTATAGAGAGACGTTCAAAGTTATTTGAACATTAGGCCTCTGTGTGTGTAGGATCATAATCCTTCAGCCTACAAACAGCTTAGCCTAGAATGAGCCCAGTCCTCATGGAATCCTTTTGAAGGAACCGGGGCTCTGCTGTAGTACTCAGTGTGCTGTATCATGACCACAAAGCACACGAACGTACTCAGGCCCTTACTCTGCCGTTGGCTCTGCACAGGAAAGCCCTTGCATTCTTGCAGCGCTCTATTGGCTTCAGCTGGGCTTTGCATATGTACCTACATATGTCTGCCTGCATTACAAAGTCAGGGACTGTATTAGCAATTAGTAACTAATAGAAGGGAGAAAATATAACTGATGATGTTGCTGATAACGTATTAACTTTAGAGATGTGAAAGTATTATAAATAAGCACCTATTGGTTATGTTGGTATATTGAATGAGTTATATATGAGCAGTGTACTATGCAGAATCATTATTTGATAGTAAGGAGCATAGTATTCAGTGCTGACTTCTAAAATATGGAGAGCTATATTAACTATGTACCTTTACATCCAGCATATTATGGCTTTGTGTATATTTTAAATGCGACACCTCTTTCTTTGGCTTTTTCATTTTAATTTCAGAAAATCTGTGGGTGTTTTTTTTAAACACTGTGACCTAGTGGCTGCTTAAAAAATTAAGCAAGGGGGATATGCCCCGAGAATGGGGAGAGGAAGGTGGACCTTAATCAAAGAAATGAGTTTTTAGAGTCTTCCCAAAGTTAGAATTTGTTAAAATTGGAATCATTCTGACACAAAATGTATGTCAAAGACTAAGTGTGAATGTCCTCTACAACAGCAGGGGAGAGATAGCTCAGTGATTTGCGTATTGGTTTGCTCAATCCAGCGTTGTGAGTTTAGTCTTTGAGGGGACCATTTAGGGATCTGGGGCAAATCTGTCAGGGATGGTACTTGGTTTTGCTATGAGGGCAAGGGACTAGACCTGCTGACTTCTCAAGGTCCCTTCCAGTTCTATGAGATAGGTATATCTCCATATATTTATATTTGGCTGTACCAAATTTTCACATTTATAGACAATTTCCCCATCTTTATGCTGTTTTCATTCAGTGGATTCCAGACACATAGACAATAGTGTTTGAACATGGTAGAAATGATTACAAAAGCATCACCTAACCACTACTTTCGGTCTCATGTACATGAAATTTAATATTTAATTCTAAGTAATATATGACAAAAATGACATGTGGCAGTGGAATAATAGAATATAGAAAATGAAACTGTGTTGTATGTTTTTGTTATGTGTAGCTGATTGCAGTGCTTTTACATTCATTGCAAAACTTCCTTGCTGATAACAGGAAGGGAGCATCGATTAGTATCTAGTGCAGAGTATGTACCAATAAAAGATATGTGAAAGGAATGCAGCAATGTCAAGGTTATGGGTCTGTGGGCCAAAAAATATAAAAGAGGGCTCTAAATATTTCCAAGTTATGTTTGTTTAATTTCTAATATATGAACAAATAAACTACATAGCTTATTTCTAGTTCCAGGAACTTTTCAAATAGAACCAGCACAAAAGCACTACTGAGATGCGGGAAATTTTAAATAATTCTTTGCAAATGCCCTAGGTTAATTTAGATCTCTGAAAACACATTAGGAAATTAAGCTGTAATGTGAGCTAATTCAAATTTCAATTTGGCAAAAAGAATGATCCAGCCACACAGTTAATGTAAATAGAAGCATAACACAGAGAAATTAATGAGGTTTCCTTTCCTTGAATCTTCAAGACGGCAGATAATTAGCTTCTTTTGTTATTAGTGCAGGAGAATGTGGCATTGTCTCGGAGGTATAAAATGACTGTGTCTTACTAAGTGATAATGTGTTTCATTTGTCTTTTTCTAATAATTATTTACTTTAAACTCCTGTAGGATGAAGCCTCACAGCCACTGAATCTCTCAGCCCGACCTAAAACATCCGAACCTGTCAAATCCCCGACGTCACCGACACAGAGCCTCTTCCCAACAAGTAAAACCAGTCCAGTGAATGTGCCAAATAAAAGTGGCATCCCGAGCCCTATTGGAGGAACATTGGGAAGAGGATCCTCTTTAGGTAAACCCACAGTTGATTTCAAACAGGGAAATCTTTTCCCAAGAGGGGTGGTTTCTGAGGCCACGTCTACACTGTGGAGATATTTCGGGATACCGGAAATATCCTGAAATAGCTATTCCGTGTTTTTAAAGCAGCCCGTTATTTCAAAATAGATTTCAAAATAATGGGTACACTATTCTGGCATCCCTGTAACTCTCATTCCACGAAGGTTAAGGAACATTTTGGAATAGCGCTTTAATTTCAAAATAAGCTATTTCGAAATTACCTCAAAATATGTTACACAATTAGTTATGACTTAGTTTTTCATGTTAGCCTGAACGCACCTGGTAGTCTTACTCAGAAGAGTGTTCCTAAAGAAATATAATCTTCTATTCTTTAAAGTTTCATCAACCCATGACCCAGTAGTGTCCTAGCTATGCCATATCATTACATCAGGATTTTATCTTGATATGCTGATTTTTTTAAAGGCTTTGGAAGTGTTTCTGTTCAGACTGTTCATATCGCTCTACTATTCATTCTTATTTCCCTGCTTTTACATTCAAATGTTTGCAGCTAGGGAATTTTTGACCCATATGCAAGATTCACAAATGAAAAATTTGTTTTGGGGGAATGTAGTTTATAAAGGTTAGACCATCCCATCAAGGAACAGAAATAAGCACCTTACAGTTTAGATGTTGCCCACAAAATTAAAATGCTGAATTCTCATAATTCAACTGTGGACTGAATATTTATGACAAACTGATGGTTTACAATCCATAACTCAGATATACTTGTAAAATACATGTAAACACTTGTAAATAATAAACAAAATTGTAAAAGTTGTGGTGCATTCTAGATGACTTCACAATCCTATGGAGAATGCTTCCTGAAATATAGTTTCTGCAGTTTGCTAGCTGTCATTTGGTCTTTCCATCATGTTATTTCTCAGTTGCCGTGTTATTGTTGTATCTAACACTACAGCCAATGTTTAGAGAGAAGCAGAGTACAAAAGTGGCAGAGGATGAGGATATTTTCAATTAAAAGTTAAACTACAAAACTTTGTAGGCTTTCTTCCCCTCTAAAAGTAGAGGGCTGAAATGAAACATTTAAAATCTCCCAGTGGACTTAGGATCTTGGATCTCATTTTCAGAATCATTTCGGACCAGATTCTGGGACTAGAGCATCAGTCTACAGACTCAGGCTTGTGGGGATTATGCTACGGTGCTAAAAAAAGCAGCATAGACATTTCAGCTTGGGGTTAAGCTTCGGTCTGAAACCCACCCCATTTCCGGGCTTCAAAGCCCAAACTTCAGTCTGAGCCAAAGACATACTTGACTATTTGTAGTGTCTTAGCTTGAGTCCCTCAAGCCCAAGTCTCTATACCTGGGCAATGGGACTTGCTGCTGCAGGTTGCTTTGTTGGTTTGGTTTTGCAGCATAGACACACTACACGTGACTTAGGAGCTTTTAAAAAAATTGTTCAGGATAAAGATAGATTGAGTCCTATTGTGGCATTGTTTTAGGGAGGTGGTGTCTCAGTTATGCTAAAAACCAATGTGGTGTAAGCCCTAAAACCTTTTATAGGCTACAAGGTTAAATAAATTATTCCTACTCAAGGTAAAGTCTGAGGTGCTAACCTTTTAATTTTTTTAAAAAGCAATGTGATTGTGTCTTTACTTAGGCAAAACTCTCATTGAAGACAATGGAATTGATATCAATAAGAATTTTCTTCTGAGGAAGAATTCCAAAACTGTGTCATTTTATGTAATTAATAATATATACATTTTGTGTAGTTAAAAGTTCACAAGTATCGCAAAGGTAGAGCATTAAAATAAAGAACAGACATTTTTGCCTGCCATGCAGGATTCACCAAGAGTACACTGCATATGTGTACATTATACAGTACATCTCTGTATTGTGTAAAGTGCATTCACATGCAGCAACAACAGGTGGATCAAGTTAAAGCTTCACCACAGCCGCCTGAAATTACCAGTCACTGAATAATGGCTGTCTTTTGGTCTAAAATAAGAGGACTTTATCCACAGTACTAATTTTTACCTACAATAAATACATTTCATAGAGAAATGAGTGTTTGTTTAATGCTTGAAGATTTTTTTTATCTCTACTATATGCAATAGAAAGAAAACAAATATTTCCTCTCAGTTATTTATAGCTTTGGGCATGTGTTAAGGTGATAACTTGCCTACCAACACACTAACTACTATATAAAGTTTCTGGATTTCAAAGCATATTGCAGGGAGTGACAGTTATCCCTTAATAAAGAAACACATATTTCAATAGTAAAACCAGCTGGTGTTCTGCTTGCTTTCACTCTTATAATTTCAAAGATTTCTTATCTGTGTCCAGGTCCAGCAAAGTTTGCTCAACTTTAAGTGTCTCAATGAGTTCAATTGGCAGAGCAGTCACATGTGTAATGGAACAAAGAGGGTCTCCTTCTTATAAGTAAGCTCGACCTATTAATTCAGATGTCCACTGCAGTTGTTTTCAGAGGTCTGCTGATAATGTTTAAGATTTCCAGATCTCACCTCCATTCAAAATATTTTAGGGTCTGCAAATGAAAAAAAAATGTTGATTCTCATTGGTCTAAAGAGAAGATTTTCATTACAACAACTACTACAGAGGTTAACCAGGGTCCACTCTGACAAGATGAAAGCTGACTGCATAGCTGGGAATCTAATCTAAAAGGTAGCCTTAATTAGGTGTGTTCTGTATTTATAGATATCCTTTCCAGTCTTAACTCACCAGCCCTATTTGGGGACCAGGACACAGTCATGAAAGCCATACAGGAGGCTCGAAAGATGAGAGAGCAGATCCAGAGGGAGCAGCAGCAACAGCAGCAGCCTCATGGTGTTGATGTAAAACTACCCTCCATGAATAACATGGGTATAAACAACTGCAGGAATGAAAAGGTATGCATACATATTAGTGAAACAAAAGCATATGTACCATTTCCTGTCTGTATTCATAATCTGACATCAAAATATAAGAATCTATGAATCTGTATATAGCAAATTAGTTAGAATAACAAATTAGCTGATTGAAATTAAGGATGTGAGTGGTCATTAGTGTGACTTGTTCATTGAAGATGATAGTGTTAATCAGCTCAAAGAGCATGTCTTCACTGCTATGGAGATCAAAGGGCACGTCTTCACTGCTGTGGTGATTGATCTGCTGGCATTTGATTTAGTGGGTCTAGAAAAGACCCGCTAAATTGAATACTGAGGTTGCTCCCATCAACCGCAGTACTCTTCACAGTTGTGAGGAATAATGGAAGTTGAGAGAAGTGACCTCCCACCGTGGGAATTGCAGAAACTTGGCTTAAGGCACGTCAATTCCAGCTACGTTATTTATGTAGCTGGAATTGCATACTTTATGCCGACTTTTGGCTGTAGTGTAGACCTGCCCAAAATGAGTAAGCTGGAGAGAGTTTTAGCATGTTGATGTAGTTGAGTATCATGATGGCATAAGATGTATACAGATGTGCTTATAGTTCACATGTAGAAAACAGGAGGATGCAGTACAATGGGATGGAGAAAGCAACAGGGAAAACATTGCACTATGTCCAACAGCATTCAGATAGACGTGTTAACAACGAGGCTTCCCAAGATCTGCAGAAGGGCCCTGTCCTATTTGCTTTCAGGGGTGTTCTCAAAAGAAGAAGTCTCAAAAATTTAGGAAATCTTCAGGAAAACTACCGTGCTCTATGGTCTTGCCAAGGTACCAGAGATCTGCTCCAGGAGCGGGTCCTTCTTCGCTGAACTGCCGAAGCACTGAATCGTATAATTGGCTGGAGCTGTAAGGCAGCCCTTTGCTTGAAGAGTGCTTTCTCAATTATCTTCCCGAGAAGAATGACTTGTCCTGCAATATACATCATATAAGCTATTTCCCCGTAAAAACGATTGACACAAAATCAGTTGTAAGCCACTATATCAGCTGTAAATTTAATTTAACAACAATGCAAAACTATTACACAGAAAGTACTGTGGCCTAAACAGAAACAGTTATGATCTACTTATTAATATACACAGAAATAACACGTTAATTCATTTAAAAATCAGCATGTGGTTTAAATTTTAGAATTTGTTTGTTAGAGTTTGGAAATATAGTTTTTAATGCTTCTAATTCTTAAAGAAAGAACACAATTCACCTAGTAATTCTAAAAAAATGCATGTTATTCAGAGGGACAGTGCAGTATTTTGGGGGACGTTTATATTAGATTGTTCTTATCTGTCAAAAAATTATCCTTCTTTAAGTGTAAATTTCAACATAACAGTAAAAAGCCTGTTAAAAGGATTCCTTTAAACTTTTCCCCATAGGATTAACAATGGTTTGCAAAATAAATTCAGAACCTAATAAATGTTTATTTCTACTAGGTTTGGTTTAAATGATAGCATTTTAAAACACTTAATACAGAATAATGTATGAAAGAAAGTGTTACAGAGAAATTAAATAAGCCGTCCTTATTCAGGCACGATTCTAATTAAAGTTAATGGAAATCCTAATTGAGAAAAACTGTAGGATTAGATCGCAAGTTAAAAAAAAGTCACACCTTGTATGATAAGCCTTGGAATTTTTTTTTATTGAAGCATACTTTGCAAATTAATCCCATGAGTGCCACTGGATCTGTATTTGAAAATATTTAAAACACAGAAAGGAAGGGTAAAATAAACCTTAAAATTTATTTCTACTTTTTAAAATGTGTGTCTAGAAAGTCACCTACTTGCTCTACAAAGTCTGCTCCTCGGGTGATTGCAGAAAAACATTATCAGCTTCCTATATTGACTAAAAAAACTTTTAATTTCTCCTTACGTCTCTTAGCAGAGCCAATAAAACTTTGGAAAAATGAGCTGGAATCTCTTCCTTCATGTGTGTTATCAACAGCATTGTTAACTAATTTTAAATCACAGAATCTTTATTGTTCATGATGCATTAGGTGAAATAACCTAGGTTGAGCTTGCATCACTGCCTTTTAGAAAAAATATCCCTATACTTCTAAACTGAGCAGAGCAGATGTGGAAGTCACTGAAAGAGTATAACCCTGGAACCCACAATGCCAATTTTAAACATAGATTTTTTCAGAGTCGTGCTGTTTAAGACTCTGACAACAAAATTATAGTAAGAAGATTTATCATGAAGACTCACTGTCATTCTGTTGTTTTTATTTATTATAGCATAAGCCACAGAATGAAGCAATGAATAAAAGAAGACAAGGGTGGGGATTATACTGGGATTTTACTACCACACCTCTGACATGTTGTTAGTCTCTCAGCCATGTACCACAACCATAAAAGTAGTGCAGATAATCAAACAATGAGATACAAATTTGCCCATTAAAATTAGGGTCTCTCTCTATCCTCTGTCCCCCAAATAATGAAAATAATTGCATTTAAGAGTAGTAAATCTCATGGAAAATGTGCACATACTTCATATCAAATGTAAAATAGATGTATTTAAAACAAAAAATATTTTAAAAAGTATCATTATAGAATGCCATGGTTTTTTTCACTCTGGAAGTTTACAAACAATCCCTTTTCATTATTCCTGTTTGTGTGATAATTTCCTTTTACTTTACTTTAAAAACTATTCTATACCTACGTCACAGAATGAGATCCCAACAAAGCCTGAGAAATCATAGTTACATTTTTGGATTTCCTTCTTCTAAATGGATCAGTTTGTCTTTTAGACCAAAATTTCAAAAATAAGTAGGCTTTGCTCATGCAAATGAGTAACAAGAGTCTAACACCTAAATGATGACAAGCTAATTTGCAGCTTGGACTGATTGAGTTACTAGTCCTTGAGTTCAGATAACTAACAGTTGTGTGCAGATGATGATGCTTACAATATTAATTGCACAGTTTCTAAGCCTGCGTTGATGCCTTTTTAAATGTCATTTTAAGGCTCAAAATGTTTTGTATTGCTTATAAGCATTAGCGCTGTCAATAAATCGCAGTTCACTCATGTGATTAACTTTAAAATTGTGATTAATTTAAGTTTTAATCACACTGTTAAACAACAGAATACCAATTGAAATTTATTAAATATTTTGGATGTTTTTCTACATGTATATATTCATTGTATTACATGTTGTAATTAAAATTAAATTGTATATTATTTTAACACAGATATTTGCACTGTAAAAATTATAAACCCAAAATAATATTTTCACTTCACCTTATGCAATCTCTTTGGGCATGTGTACACTATGAAATTATAATACAGTATATGGAGATATACCTGTCTCAAAGAACTGGAAGGGACCTTGAAAGGTCAGTGAGTCCAGTCCCCTGCCCTCATATCAGGGCCACATACCATCCCTGACAGATTTGCCCCAAATCCCTAAATGGCCCCCTCAAGGATTAAACTCACAATGCTGGGTTTAAGCAAGCAAATGCTCAAACCACTGAGCTATCCTTCCCCTTTGAAAAAATTGTTTCAAAATAACTTATTTCAAAAAAAGTGCTAGTCCTCATGGAAAGCAGGAGTTATTATTTTGAAATAATCAGCCCGTTATTTCAAAATAATGGGCTTGGTAGTGTGGATGCTCCACTTAATAATTTGAAATAAGGGAATTATTTCAAAATAACTTCCTAGTGCAAACCAAGACTTGTTAAGAAAGTACAACAGTTTTTTTGTTACATAACTGTACTCCAAAACAAAAGAATATAAAATGTTAGTGCCTACAAGTCCACTCAGTCCTATTTCCTGTTCCGCCAATCTGTAAGACAATTTTTTTTTTACATTTATAGGCGATAACACTCCCTTTTTTATTTACAATATTACGAGAAAGTTAGAAGAGGCATTTGTATAGTTGTTTTTGTAGCAGGTATTGCAAGGTACTTATGTACCAGGCATCCTAAACATTCATGTGCTCCTTCATGCCTCAGTCATCATTCCAGAGGACATGCTTCCATGTTGATGATACTCATTAAGAAATGTGTTAATTAAATTAGTGACGGAAATCTGTGGGGGAAATTTGTATGGTCCCTGTTCTGTTTTACTCACCTTCTGCAATATATTTCATGTTGTAACAGTCTCAGATGATGATCAGGAATGATGAATTTTTATGATTTTCTCGAGAGTTGTGTTCTTCATTTTAAGAACACTTTCACTGCATATTGGCCAAAACACAAAGAAGGTGCCAATATGAAATTTCTAAAGCTCTCGACCCAAGCAAGGTTTATAAGAATCTGAAGTGCCTTCTAAAATGGGAGAGATGTGAGAAGTAGAGCATGCTTTCAGAAGTTTTAAAAGAGCAGCACACTTGAAGTGGAAACTACAAAACCTGAACCACCCAAAAAGAAAATAAACCTGCTGGTGGCATCTGACCCAGATGATGAAAATGAACACACATCAGTCTGTTCGGATTATCATTAAGCAGATCGTGTCATCAATATGGACACATGTCCTCTGGAATGGTGAATGAAGCAGAAAGGGATGTATACATCTTTAGCACATCTGGCACATCAGTATCTTATGATGCCGGCTACAACAGTGCTGTGAAAACTCCTGTTCTCACTTTTAGGCAACATTGTAAATCAAAAGTGGACAGCAGTTTCTCCTACAAATGTATACAAACTTATTAGTCTGAACAGTTGACTGAACAAGAAGTAGGACTGAGGAGGTTCGCAAGTGCTAAAATTTTACAGTGTTTTATTTTTGAATGCAGTTATTTTTGTACATTTGTAAGTTCAAATTTCAGGATAAAGAGATTGCAGTACAGTACTTGTATTAAGTGAATTGAAAAGTACTATTTCTTTTGTTTTTTTTACAGTGCAAATAAGTGCAAATAAGTATAATCCAAAAATAAATATAAAGGAGGCACTTTTCCTTCCGTGCTGAAATTGAAATCAATACATTTTTAAAAGGTAGAAAACATGCACAATATTTAAATAAATGGTGTTTTATTATTAACAGTATGATTAATTGCAATTAATCTTTAATTGCATAATGAATCACAATTATGTTTTATAGCTTGATAGCCCTAATAAACAGATATTTGAAAATTGCCCCACTTCCAGTTAAAAAAAACCAGAAAGCTTTAAAGTGCTCACAGGATCTTGGTCGCCAGTAAGAGCAAAGTGAATTAATGATCTGGAATGGTTCATTTTTATGATTTTTCTGAGGGTTCGGGATCAGCTACGGTTTAAATTGACAACATTCTTTGTGCTAATAGTACTTAAGGTGTCATCTGGCTATTAGCAAAGCCAAATTTCTCTACCTTACCTGATGCTATTCAACTGTGGGCCAACATCATGAAAGAAAGCTAGAACAGCAATGGTGACTAATGGTTCTAAATGAAAATATTTTAAATAACCCCAAAGATGCTATATTGCCCATTTTGCTTATATTTAAAAGGCCAAATTCAAGTTTTGCCAGTATGCAGGCAGAAGCATGAGTTATATGCACTGGATAGAGGTATATAGGTTCAGGTTGCAGAATATATGTGGTAAATATACATGTTATATCTTCTGCACACTGTTACAGGAAGCATTCTATTGCCTTACAGAAATCTATGAAGTGACCTCATCAAGCTTTTTGAGGAACCCAAATCATGCATAATATGCCTGTGCCGTGTGTCCCTTCCCCACCACTTTGTAGGTTTTTGGGCATAAGCATATGTGCAGTTGGAAGTCAAAATTAGGTCCCACAAATTCTGCCATGATTTCCTCATTACTTCCATGAACTTCAATAGGAACTGCAGATTGCCAGCCCCTTTAAAAAGCAGTTAATAAATCCTTAGACAGCTGTGGAAAACTCTACATTTTTTGTTCTCTCTATTTCAAATGAAAAAAAAAAAGATTAAGACTACTTCACTTATCCTAATGTAGACATAATAGCTACTATGCAATAGATAGTCTGGACTTGTTTAAAATATTCATTATTTACCCTTGGAGTTGTTTACAGTCTATTGGTCAAAGCCATATTTAGGCACTCAGATTTGACTCAATAAGCCGTAACGGCCCCTTTGGACATGTTATGGTCTGCTGTAATGCAGAGTATTTAGAGACTGTTAAATATATGGATTATTGACACAATAGAGTGTAACAGCTCCTCTAGAGTAGTTACGCTCCATCCCTTCCATGTGGCCACTGCACATGTGCACAACGTTCTGATAAAAACAGATCAGGAAGTTTTTGTAGAAAATCATTACCATTCATGCAGGCATTTTTTTCCTAAAGAAGAAAAATTTATCATCTTAGTATTTTCCCCAAATACCTAGAGCCCTGCAAATCCACAATATCAGCTTTATATCCTCATCTATGGACCACTTTTAAAGATTGCATATTTATATGGATCTAAATTTTATAGCTACAGCCCTTTAAATCTGCAGATACTGGTAGATAATTTTTGCAGGTTGCATGCAGATTGGGTATTTATAGTGCTCTATAAATTTCTATATAAAATTCCTAAGTACAACATCGTATTATCAATTATTTGTCTGATCAGTTTTGTTATTACAGCCATAATGATTGTGAGTGAGTTCATACATCTTTTTGTTTCAAGCCCCAGATTGTTCAAAGGCGAGCACCTTCGTTGTTACCTGATATTCTCTAAACTCAATGACTAGCAACTGACTGACAGAACTCTGTCAGAGTAATGGTTCTTTTTCAGACCAAGCTGCGGGCAATCAGTTTCTCATCTTTTACCAGAATTAGTTATGACTGTCCCTAATTTCCAAACATGAGACACAAGAATAACAGTCTAAAGAAACAGTCATATTGTAGATTGTCATGAGCCACCATGAATCATAAACACTTAGTTCAGAACTGCAAGGATTCATGTATTCTGTTTTGTTTGGGGATTTTAACAAAAACTTAAAGATTTCTTTCCTTTTGGTGCTAATTTCTGATAGCAGAATCTTTAATTATAAATCAAAGGCCAATGTTAATATTTCAGGACCAAATAAAAGGCAAAAAATGTTTTGTACATGAAGAGTTACAGACCTTTCCACTCCCTCTTATTACATCCTAACTCTGTGAGGGCCTGTCTACAGTAGGAAATTATTTCAAAATAACTACATTTGAAATAATAATTTATCTCTGTTAAATGATTATGGCTGAGGAAGATGCCTTTGAATGAAGAGGAAATTAAAAATGAAAATGCCACCAGTCATCTTCACTATATTGCCACAAAGGGCCTTTAAATATCTTGTGAGTTTGGCCATTTTGATAAGCTATTTATGACTGCCAAGAACAAACAGGATTTTTGAAAGTAAGTGCCTAAAATTTGGCCTCTGAGTCCATATCCAGGTACCTGAATGTAAGTGACCTGCTCTCAAAAGTGCTCAGCACCAGTATTTACAACCAAAGCTGTTCTGTGCTCAGCACTTTTGAAATTCACTCCACTTTTTAAGTGTAAAAATATGAATTGAGGAGCCTAACATTATACATCCCAGTGTGAGAAGCTTTGGCCTGACAGTATGTGCTTATGAAATAGTATTTGTAACTACAAAATTTCCATTTGCAAATGTAAGTGTCAGTGCTTTATCCTGTCTGCTTGCACTAGAAGTGCATAAATTCACAATATATTTCCTTAGTAATGTAGAAAGCAAAATAGTAACCCCAGGTAAAAATTTTCTGAAGCGCTCAAGTGACTAGATGCTTCAGTCCCATTGAAAATGCTTTAGAACATTTTATCCCTGAGCACTAAAGTAGTATGTGTCCAAGAGGCAGTAATACATTTTTCTGTAAAATACAGTACATTTTCATCCTTCCCTAATACATTTAAGAAATATCAGAATATCAACCGATGTAACACTGCCCCCTTTTATTAGAACTGAAAAACATGCTAGACTTTATATACTTTGCATTACAGCTTGTGGAATTTTATTTTATTTATACAATTGATTGAGATATTCATTGTTGCACGACAGGATAAGATTAGTTATGAAATCAGTATTGCTCTCCAACAATAAGTGAAAAGAAGGTTGTGATCAAATTGTTCAGCAGGGTGAGTGGGTGTTTTAGACTTAGCTTCCCTTGTAGCATATTATACCATGCAGGTTACTTGAAATTCTTCTGAGGGGCACAGGGAATTCATGAATTGGGATGGCTGCCGTGATATCTATTTGATTATCATGTTCACCTGCAATTGTTTTCTAAATCAGGCTATTCCTTGGATAACAATAGGCCACAGTGTTTTTTAATTTATTTTATTTTTTCTGAATTAAAGGAATTAGATTTGTCTTTGTTAATGTATGTGTATAGGAATTACATTCTAAAAAAACACAGTGTGGAAGGTAGTGCAAGTTGTGGGTACATACCTAAGGACATTCAGGGTACCTCTACACAGCAGGGCAAAAGTCAAATTAATATACGCAACTTCAGCTATGTCAATTGCATAGCTGGTGTCAAAATAGCTTAATTCGGCTTTTGGAACTGTCTACACAGCAGGAAGTTGAAGGAAGAACACTCTTCCTTCGACTTCCCTCACTCCTCATGAAATGATGATTACAGGAGTCAGAGTAAGACATCCTCCATCTCAACAGTATTTCAAAATAATGGTTTGCTGTGTAGATGCGCACTATGTTATTTCAAAATAATATTATTTAATCCGAAATAACACTGCCGTGTAGACATATCCCTAATGTTCTGGAACTCAGAGTTTATAAGGCTTATGTAAGGCAATTCATGGGGCCGCCATTGTGCTGTCCAAAGAAGGAGGAATGTCCTGGGAGCACAGCTTCATCCCTTTGCATTGGCTAGTCCTGTCACAGTAGCTGGGTGAAGAGGGTGATAGATACTGAACTTTTATCACGGGTAGCTCCAAAAAAGTGTATCAAAATCAGGAAGTGCAATGTTAAAGCTACAGGAATGTCCTCCTCCTCCTTTGCTGGAACCGCGGGTGGGTGACAATGGGCATCTCCAGTCCCGAGTCTACCTCCAGGCATAGGGAAGGGGCTGCACTGCACCCCAGAATATGGTGCAGGTGTTCAAAATAGAGGCAAGAGTGGTGTAGGCCTGGTGGAGCTCTTTCACTTTACTCCAGACCTGATCCTGGGTCTGGGTATGGCCTTTGGTGGCCAAGCTATCAGGCATCTGGCCGTAGATATGGGTATTATGCTGTCTGCAGTGGAGATCCCATAGGTTCTCCTCTTCACCCCATACCTCGATTAGGGCCAGGACCTCTTCTCCAGACCAGGATGACACTCATCTTTTGTGTCTCCTGGCAGGCTCCTGGAAGCCCTCTGTGTGCTCCATGGGATGGGCAGGGAGCTCTTGGGAGGCTTGGGGGGTCTGCCATGATGGCCAGATGTCAGGCACTGGTAGCTGCGGTGTGGCTGGAGGCTGTGAGGGCCAGCTTCCTGCCACAAGACCTTTTCCCCTATGTCTGCAGCTTTAAGAGCTACAGGGCAAGAGGAACTATCGAATCCTGAGGAGTGTGGCCAGCAGGCACCTGTGGGATTTCCTGGAGGCCCCTTTTTTAAATAAAAACTCTCTGTGCCACATCCACACATGCCCTCTTCTGAAATAGCTGTTTTGGAAGAGGCCTTATTCCTCATAGAATGAGGTTTACCAACATTGGAAAAAGCCCTCCGTTATTTCAGTTTTCTTTCGAAATAACGCCATTGCAGTGTAGACGTTAGTATTGTTATTCCAGAATAACGGCTGTTATTCCGGAATAATGGTGCAGTGTAGATGTACCCAAAGCAATTTAATGCACTGAAGCGGAGTGGCCACTTTCCAGTGGGCTTCTTGAACTGGGTATGAACCCGATAGCTCATTTGCATAATCAAAACACCTTCTCTCTTAAATTGCTCCGGAACAATTTATAACATGTAGGCACTATTACTAATATCCTACTTTTCCTTTTTTTATATAAATTGTTGTTCAGTGCAGCATACATTTACATGCTTATTCCCTTTTATTTCTAAAGTGCAGGAACACTGTTTACTGTATTTCAGATGCCAGTGCGGATAGATGCCATCACTGGAAGGATATGCATTAGAACTGTAGACACAGTGAGTCCCTGACACATCATGTATTGTATAAATTCCTGTTCTGTCAAGGGTTTAGCAGGGTGCCAAAATATATTTAGTTGCCAGCTCCTTGCCAGAATTCTGTTCCTAGCCTGATGCCAAGCAGTCTTTTTGGATGTTCCTGAATAAGATCAGGCTGGCTTGATGAATTCCTCCTCCTAAGGGATTCTCCTGTCTCAAGAGATTACATGCATGCCGTTTCTCACATACACCCTGTGTTCTGTTCTTCAGTAGAAGCAACCATATACACTACATCAGTGCTGCTAAACATCTTTTTAATGAAGTACCTTTGAAATCCTCCCCTCCTCTCAAAAAAACCCCCAAGCCTACAAATACAAGCAATTTATTGTCCTGAAAGTTGTATTTCCTTTTCTGTTTTTTTTTTTAATTTTACTTTATAGGTGATTGGAAGCCAGCTACATTTAATACAGTTTTCGTTTTTGAAAGAAACTGCTCGAAAACTTTCTTAAAAAAACAAAAGATTGTATTTTATTCATAGTGGTATGTCTTTGCTATATAGAATAGAGGACATGAACCACTTTCCAACACACAATTATACCATGCATCATAGTATTTTTATTGCTTTCAGTAATTTATCAATATTTGCCTACTGTTGTGTACATAAAAAAGATACGTTGCAGGATGGGGAATTAACCATAGCAAGGCCCTGGTCTCCACTATGGACTTATTTAGAAATAACCGCACTTTCAGTTGAATTTATAAGGGGAGTGTCCTCACTGCCACACCCGTTATTTTGAAATAAGGGGTTGCTTAATTTGAAATCTGTACTCCTGTGTTTCTTGGGGAATAATGCTAATTTTGAAATGGGGGAGAGGGATAGCTCAGTGTTTTGAACAGTGACCTGCCAAACCCAGGGTTGTGAGTTCAATCCTTGAGGGGGCCATTTAGGGTTCTGGGGCAAATCTGTCAGGGATGGTACTTGGCCCTACCATGAGGGTAAGGGACTGGACTCAATGACTTCTCAACATTCCTTCCAGGTAGAGGTAATAGTGCAGACACTCCCAATGCCACTATTTTAAAATAACTATTCCCCAGAGTAATTTGAACTAATTACTCCCCAGTGTTTCCTGGGGTTCTAAGTTGAGGGAGCACATCCACGTTAATAGAGTCTGCCTCAGACTCATTTTGAGGTTTCCTCATAGTGTGGACACACTCTTTAGGTTTTGCAAAATCTATGTATTTATTTATTTATTTATTCAAAATATTTTTACCTCACCTCTCTATTTAAAATATTCGAGGCAGCTTACAAAATTTTAAAAACACAATATAAGAATACATACAAAATTTAAATACGAGACCCCGGGGGGACATAAAAAATTGGGAGGTAAGTCAAATTAATTATTTTAAAAAAGGTAGACATGGCCAAGGTGTGTTAGTTTCAAAGAGGAAAGGAGTTTCAGGCAAATGGGTCATTTGCTCAGTTTATCAAACCATTCCCCTTTGTCTCTATCCACATCTCCTTTCTACAGCTACCTGGAAGAGTCTTGTGGGGATCTGCAAAGTCTAATTTAAACAAAGAAAATACCCCAGTAGTCCTGTTCAGAGCAAGAGGACCCTTTCCTTAAGGGCTGTCCTGCATAGGGAAGGAGCTTGAACAGTGTTTATGTGCTTTCTTAAAGCAGGGTCTATGTTAATTCACTCTCCTATTATTGTGAGAATGTCCCTATTGCAGCAGTAGGAACCACCCTGGCATCTGACTCATACCACTTGCAGTTTGGATAGATGTACAGTGGTTTAGGACTCTCAATTGCTATTGGCTACATCAGTGGCTGTTAGCCAAGATAGTCAAGGATGCAATCCCATCCTCTGGGTGTCCTTATAGTTTATACCAGAAGCTGGCACTGAATGATAGGGAATGGATCATGTGAAACTGTCTTGCTCTGTTCACTGCCTCTGAATCCTCTGCCAACTGGCCAGTATCAAAATAAAGGACATTGGGCTACATGGCCGATTGGTCTGACTCAGTATGGCTATTCCTGTGCAACATTAAAAGGGTATTCTACCTCACTACAACATTGGCCTCTTTGTGACTAGCTGAAAAGTTTTCCTCTTCCTAGAATGCTGTGTTGCAGTATGTGGGCACCACAGTGCTATCTGGGAATAGCCTATGCTTTTGCCATCACTGTCTCTCTCCTCTGCTATTTACCCCCCCCCCCATTTTAAAATGTATGTTTGTTTGTTTGTTTGTTTTTTGCTGGGCCTTTTCTAAATATTGTTATTGTAGCAACCACATAATTGTCATCACATTGCTGGTGGAGGTGAGATCTCCATTCATAAATAACAGTGCTCACAATTCCCAAGGTAGAATTTGTATTAAAAACATAACAGGATGTGAAGAGATTTTGTTAAAAAATATTTCTGCTGCACTCCATGTGCACTTCATATATTGTGGCATTGTCACCGGCTTTAATTCTGCCTCAGTCCCAGGACACAATGAAGCTGTATGCCAAACTTTTTTTTAAATAAGATGCACAGTTTATACGTAGTTGTGTTTGTTCATGTGGGGTGGCAGATACAGGGAGGAGGGGACTGAAAAGGATGTGAAAACTGAATTACGAGTAATTCAGGCTCATAATTACTGTTTAACGTTGATAGTGAAAAAAGGCCCCAGTTAGGATCTGGGGCCCATAGAGTTGTGCTCTGAGCAGTGTAAAGGTGGATGGGATTCCTCCCCTTGCCATCTCATATAAGATGAGACACAAAGAAGTAAACATAACAAACAATAGGAAGGGTGGAAGACAGTAACAATGCCAGGATCGCATAATTAGTTAGCAAGCAATGTGCACCACCTAGAATCATAGAATCCTAGGGCTGGAAAAAACCTCAGGAGGTCATTGAGTCCAGCCCCCTGTCCAAAGCAGGACCAATCCCAACTAAATCAACCCAGCCAGGGCTTTGTCAAGCTGGGACTCAAAAACCTCTAGGGATGGAGATTCCACCACCTCCCTAAGTAACCCATTCCAGTGCTTCACCACCCTCCTAGTGAAATAGTTTTTCCTAATATCCAAACCAGACCTCCCCCGATGCAACTTGAGACCATTGCTCCTCCTTCTGTCATCTGTGACCATTGAGAAGAGCCTCTCTCCATCCTCTTTGGAACCTTCCTTCAGGTAGTTGAAGGCTGCTATCAAATGCCCCTCACTCTTCTCTTCTGCAGAATAAATAAGCCCAAATCCCTCAGCCTCTCCTTGTAGGTCATGTGCTCCAGCCCCCTAATCATTATGGTTGCCCTCTGCTGGACTTTCTCCAATACATCCACATCCTTTCTGTAATGGGGCCTCCAGAATTGGACACAATACTCCAAGGCTGTGTCTACATTGACATCCCTTTCCGGAAAAGGGATGCTAATGAGACACATCGCAATTGCAAATCTGCGGGGGATTTAAATATCCCCCGCGGCATTTGCATTTACATGGCTGCCGCTTTTTTCCGGCTTGGGGATAAGCCGGAGAAAAGCGCCAGTCTAGACGTGATTCTCTGGAAAATAAGCCCTTTTCCAGAGGATCTCTTATTCCTACTTGATCACTACCCATTGAGCCCTATAAACTATCCAACCGTTCTGGCCTACGCGGAGTCCTGGAGCCTTGCTGCTTCTGATCATTAGGAAGGAGCTATCTGTGGCCTGATATCCTCTGTGAGGGCGAGTTGCAAATCCTGGTCTGAGGTAACCAAGGTGGACACCTCATGCTTTTAGCTCCCACCTGCAAAAGACCTCTCACCAGACCTACATCACAGCACATATAGCTGAGGATGGAAAAACATGGGGCCTTTTCTCTCTCTCTTTTTGCCAAACAGTAAAGTGGCAAAATTTGCAGATGATATTAACTACCCATGATAGTTAAGAAACAAAGCAGACTGTGAAGAGCTTCAAAAGGATCTCACAAAACTAAGTGATTGGGCAACAAATTGGCAAATTAATTTTAATGTTGATAAATACAAAGTAATGCACATTAGAAAAAACAATCCCAACTATACATACAAAATGATGGGGACTAGTTTAGCTACAACCACTCAAAAGAGAGATCTTGGAGTCATTGTGGGTAGTTCTCTGAAAACATCCCCTCAGTGTTCAGCAGCAGTCAAAAAAGCAAACAGAATGTTAGGAATCATTAAAAAAGGGATAGCAAATAAGACAGAGACTATTATTGCCTTTGTTACAGTCCATGGTATATCCACATGTTGAATACTGCATACAGATGTGGTCGCCTCACCTCAAAAAAGAGAGCTTGGCATTGGAAAAGGTTCAGAAATGGGCAACAAAAATTATTAGGGGTTTGGAATGGGTGCATATGAAGAGAGATTAAAAAGGCTGGGACTTTTCATCTTAGAAAAGAGGAGACTAAGGGGGGATATGATAAAGGTCTGTAAAATCATGACAGGTATGGAGAAAGTGAATAAGGAAAAGTTTTTTACTTGTTCCCATAACATAAGAACTAGGGGTCATCAAATGAAATTAATAGGTAGCAGGTTTAAAAAAAATGTTTTTCTTCATGCAGCGCACAGTCAACCTGTGGAACTCCTTTCCACAGTCGTGTTATGACGAGCAGGACTTTAACAGAGTTCAAAAAAGAACTAGATAAATTCATGGAGGTTTAGGTCCATCAATACTTATTAGCCAGAATGGGTAGGAATGTGTTTGTAAGGACTGGAAATGGATCACAGGGGAGGGATCAGTTGATGACTACCTGTTTCTGTTCACTCCCTCTCAGACATCTGGCATTGTCAGAAGATAGGTTACTGGGCTAGATGGAGCTTTGGTCTGACCCAGTATGGCCGTTCTTATGTTCTCTCTAATGCACAGGGTCTTCTCTCTCTCTCTCTCTTACACACACACACACACACACACACACTCTTTCTCTAGCACAGGATCTATCTGTCTAGCATCTATCTTTATGTTTAAAATATGTTTCAGATTTAGAAGAAGTATTTATGTGTTCCTCAAATTAGCTGAGAAATAAGAATTAGATAAAGGAGATGGAGATGGATTTAGAGATCAGCACAATGCACAAAGATTAAAAAGAAGAGAAAACCCTTGGCCCAAATTAATGATTTTCAGGCTATTTTTATAAACTAGTTTTTCAAAGTCATCTGTAAAGGCTGGCATAAAAGGTAACTAAATGGGATGGAGACAATGTTTAAAATCATCTACTGGGGCTGTTGCAGGGGATATTAAATATTGATTTATCTTGGGTTAAGAATTACACTAAAGGCTTATAGAACAGTTCACCTGGAATACAAATTGTATAGTTGCTTTTAGTACAATGGTAAAGGACTGGAAGTGCAGGGATGAATATGTCATCTACATCATCTGGGTCTCCGCATGTGCAATTGAAAAAAACCCTAGAATTTTAAACTGAACTTCCTCTAAGCATTTCATGCTGCTTACATTAAAAATTGCTTCGTTTAGTCAGTTCATACTGTATCATAACCCACGTCATTGTGTCGTTGCAAATAACAACAATCCACATTTCAAGACTGTTCCAAAATGTACATTTTTAATACCCCAAGCCCTCCTGAAAACCTGATACAAATCATTCAAGTAATCTGACAAATAACACTGTAAGCAATTTTCTGCTACTAGCCACTGCCTTTGGCCAAGCTTTTAGTCATAAAATAAAATCTGGCACAGATTGAACTTAACCAATGAAAACTGATTATGTTCCTTTTTCAGACATACATAGTTGCCAGCTAGTGGTATTGCTAATAGATTTTTCTGTTTGTATAAATGTGCATATGGACACAGAGGATATCCATTTGTCCAAGAGTGACATCAAAACAGTATTTCCTAGTTAATGTTTATCCTTGCTTTTGTTTGTATTGTTTTCTTTAAACATGTTCGCTTGATAGCTGCAAAGGCATAAGTGTTCCAAGACTGAAAAATACATTAAATGTATTTAAATGAGAGTCAGCATGGTGCAGTTGATGGAGCACTGGACAAAAACTCAGGAAACTTGGGTTCATTTCTCAGCTCTGCTGTTGTCTCTAAGAGGGAGGGAAAGATGTAGAAGGGGCATGCTGGCACAGCATGCTTGCTGCTCTAGCCCCACCCCTTCTGCCGAGGCTCCGCTCCTTCCAGAAACATGGAGCACTCCCCCACACCTTGCCCAGGGGCTCGGTGTGGCTCCCCTAGGTTTGTGTGAGTCTTTTTTCCTTTCAGGCTGTCAGGTTAGTTTACGTATAAATCATGTCAGTGTTTTAAGAGGAGAGCAGTGCTTTTTATATTATACAACTCTTGCATGTTGTTGGGAAATTGGACTTCAGAATTGAGGTCTCTAGACAGATGTGTAAGAAAATACTGGACTTATGAGAGTACGATCCAGAGAAATGGAAACTTAGATGTTTAAAGGAAAGCAAACTTTTGGCTGCGTCTAGACTGGCAAGTTTTTCCGCAAAAGCAGTTGCTTTTGCGGAAAAACTTGCTAGCTGTCTACACTGGCCGCTTGATTTTGAGCAAAAGCACTGATGTTCTACTGTCCGAAATCAGTGCTTCTTGCACAAATGCTTTGACATTCTCATTCGGGCAAAAGCCCTTTTCCGGAAATGCTTTTGCCCGAAAGAGCCAGTGTAGACAGCTGAAAATTGTTTTGTGCAAAAAAGCCCCGATGGCGAAAATGGCAATCGGGGCTTTCTTGCGCAAAACCGCGTCTAGATTGGCACGGACGCTTTTCCGCAAATGTGCTTTTGCGGAAAAGCGTCCGTGCCAATCTAGACGCTCCTTTCCGCAAATGCTTTTAACAGAAAAACTTTTCCATTAAAAGCATTTGCGGAAAATCATGCCTGTCTAGACTTGGCCCCCATCTTTGGGGGGAGGGGGGGGAATGATTCCCTGTTTTTCTGTTTTTGATGATAAACCATTAATGTGCTTTTTCATCTATTTTCTTCCTTGGTAGAGATTTTAGAAATGTGATTTACAAACAACTTACTCCAAATTACCAACTTTGCATCCAGTCAGTAGTCCTGCTGACATTAGTGAGAGCACTCATGTTCCTAGTCTTGTGCTGTTCTATCCTGGAAGAAAATTAATCCCTATTTATACAAGAGGGGCTTCAAACTTTTGTCTTAAAGTTAAAGACCTTCACCTGACTTAATCTTGGAAAGCAGGATAAATAACAGAAAGTTGAAAAAAAATATCTCTATGAATCGCCGATAAACAGATTTACTTCCCCCTTATCTTTTTGTTCAAAGGAACACTATGAGATTGATTTTGCAATGTGGCCCTGATTCAGCAAAGCATTTCAGCACATGCTTAATGTTAACCTACAGAGTTCAGTAAGAGTACAGGTTTGACCTCCCTGCTCTGGCACCCTTGGGACCTGACCAGTCCCGAACAAGGGAGTTTGCTGGGCCACAGGATGTCAATTCCTCCTCTCTACTGATAGATTATGGGCTCTCCCTCCCTCTGCCTCTGGGCTCCCAGCTCCGTGGCCAGCTTAGCTGACACTGCCCTGGGGATCTCTGCAGATGTGTCTACACAGCACCCAAAACTCGAAATAAGCTACACAATTTGCACTATGCAAATTGCAGAGTTTATTTTGAGTCTATTTTGAAATAGGCTATTTCGAGCCATCCCTTACTCCTCGTACAGTGAGGTTTACAGGGATGACAAAATACTTCAAAATAGTGGACTCATTCAAAAGACACAGGGTAGCTATTTTGGGATACCTTTGGTATCCTGAAATAGCATTGCAGTGTAGACATACCCTGCCAGACCATGAATGTTTCTGGACTAGAGAATCCTGGAACAGAGATTCAACCTGTACTGTGGATGCTTAAATGCCTTCCTGGATCAGGGCCAGAGGGCTCTGCACCTTGCAGGATCAGATCCTGTAAAAGGCTGTAATTTTTTGCATTCTCAGTGTCCAATTCTTGTTGAATTAAAATTAAAGAAGGGAGCTAGTTGAAAGGTACATCTATCACACAGGCATTATGTATTTCATACTTGATGTGATAACCTTGCATGCAGTAATCTTGCCTTCCTGACACAAAGAGTAAGCAGCACCCTTTCTTGAGGCTGAAATAATCAGAGGCAAACACGGCAGTGATGTGGATACAAGAGGTAAGACACGGCATAATGATGTTATTATCATTGTTCCATTGTCATCCATCCTGATACTTTAGTGATACATTTTTTTTCCTCTGAGCATAACAAAGGATGCCTGAGAATAAACCGAATACGATGCTTCAGGAAACACAAAATAAGTACTTGAAAAATTAAACAAAAAAAATTATAAACCCACAAAAAATCATCCCATATTAATAGAAACTACTGTTCCCCAACTTGGTCAATATGTAAACTGTGCATAGCAGTCCATTTACAATGAAATACATCTGTGTATTAAAAGTTAAGGTTCAGTTCTGTCTGAGATAATATTAAACAGATCAGAGTTTCTTTTTGCAGCCATGATATATCATTGTTTGCTTCAATGCAAATCTAGACAGAAACTTTTAATGTAGCAATACTTGTATTTCCCTTCTTTTTCATAATAAACGTGTAATTACAGTAACACTTGCAATGAAATATACATACATTTAAGTTCAAGTTCAATTTTGTTTGTGTTTTTTTTTTGTTTTCAAAGTCAATTTGCTTCGTCCTGTTTTTCAGTCATTACAATTATTGTCAAAGTCTAATGTAGGAAAAATAAAGTATGTTATCATAGATTGTCCAGTGGTTAGTGCTTCACTGAGGCTGCTTTTAATATAGCTTTTCCTATTATATTGAATTGCATAACAGAGGACCCTTTCATAACACAGACACTCACCGTGGTAGAATTAAAGTAATTGTAAGAAAATCAAGTCTGAATGTCTTCGCTTTTTGTCAGTTTAAAATCTCAAATTTAACCTATATATTTTGTATATGTACTGTTTATAAGACTATGCCATACTGGTACTTGAAATGTGTGGTTCCTGGCATACATGTACAATCTAAATTTCTGTAAATCTGTCAATTTCCAAACTCCTGTGGAAGACAGCTAATTTTGCTTTGTGCACTAGCGGTCTGCAGTTTGCCACAGCAAAACTGAAATTGGTGACTCCTTTTTTCTCTTCCAACAAAATCGTTTTTCTTCTCAGAAAGTACTCTTTTTACTCTTTGTTAAATTAATGTGGCTATTTGCTAATGATGTGTTATCTTGTAGTTATCTTTAAGTATTCAGCCTGGAATACCCACCCAGTGTTTTGCTTGAGAGAGAGAGAAATGGAGTCCAGTTAAACAAGGAATGGAGTCCAGTTAAACAAGGAGCATAGGAATGGAATTCTTGAGCTCTGTCTCCCTGGGACTCCAAGAATGACCAGATTTTCAGTGAAATTCAGTCATAGGCATATGGGGAGAGTCATAGCATTATGGTTTCAATTCAGGAAAGCTTATTCTGTAACTCTGTAGGGATAGTGCCATCCTCTTTCCAGGAAGGGGACTGTTCCCTTCTCATCACAATGCCCTCATGTCCAGGTAGAAGCTGAAAGCTGGAACCAAGCAGTACATGGCACTGGATCATCATAGCAGTAAGAGCTTCCTAGGCAGGGGAGCAGACTCTGGGTCTGGCAGATCCCTGTGGTAGCAACAGCTGTGGAAGGTGGGGCCCAGGAATCCAGGCCTCATTGGCTCAGTCTAAGCCACTGAGGGGAGGGGAGGGGAGGGTTCAGGCAGGAGAGCTACTCTTGGGCCCCCTGACCCCTGCCCAGCCTCAGTGGGCTCCTGGCCTGCAGTGGCCACTCTCTTTGCTCTGCCTTTGGAGCTGAGTGGTTGGAGAGCACCAGCTGCTACAGAGTGGGTGCAGGGGGTGGGAGCTGTGGCAAATTTTGGGGTGGCTATTGCCCTCCCCCCCAACCCTTCAAGTGCCACCCTTGGAACTCTAGTTCAGTAGAAGAAAATGGACTTTTTACTGCTGTGTGGTAATGGAGATACTCGAGTAGCTGGTGTGGTAAAGGGTTATGCTGCCATGCTGCAGGTCCTAGTTTTGTATTCTGCTGGTGGGCCATGTAAAACTCAGTACATGGCAATCCTAGACATAAAGCAACTGATTTGTCCTCATATAATTCATGTCAGTAGTATAGTCAATACAGTTAAAAAAAAAGAAGTAGAATAATCTGTTTCCTGAAGGATGTGTGCTCAGTAGCATGTTTAGTTTAAAATAATATGCTAGCACATGTATGCGTAGGATTAAAAGAAAATGGGTTCATTAAAAGAAAAAGTGGCCAACACTTGATAGTACAGAAACAAATCATCCTCCATCCCCAGAATGCACCAGGCCAGCGATCCACTGATGCTGGGTTGTGAAGTGGGGAGATCAGCAAAGAGAAGGAGGGGGAATGTCTGCTTGACCCCTGCAAGTGAATAATGTGCATCCTGAAACTGAAGACTCAAAAACCTGTATTGTATTGTATATTACAGCTACTATTATTGGCCCTCAAATTATTCAGCCCTTTTAAAAACCAGTGACACCTCAGGTTTCGGGCTGCTTTTGATCTCCAATGAATTCTACTGCTTTATTATATGGTGTGCAAATTGGTAATTCTTTTTGTTTGTTTGTTTTATATTTATCAGCTGTTAATTTAATTGATTAGTCCTTTATTCTCTGGAACCAATTGGGTTTCATTAATCTAAGGCAGAATTCAACAGTTCATTGTTTCAAATAAAAATATCTGCCATGTTATAGTTGAAGTGTATAATTTTACAGTAGAATGCCATGTGCATTTGTTGCTGAGGCAAAGAGTTAATCAGAAAGTGTTCGGATACTGCCGGGCATCATGCCTTTGTGCATGAATAAAAAGTTGGAAACCGCATAAAAGCAGTAGCTGGGCTACCACACAACTGGATGTGCTTAAGTCTGAACGCTTCATAACTCTAACTACTGGGGAGTTGCAAACTTATAAATAACCTTGCAATTGGTTAAAAGCTTATGAAAACCATATGAACAAAGATATAAAGCATTTGGTTGAGGGGGTTCAGTAAATGCAGTAATCCCGTTGAAAGTAATCTAACTGAGGTAGATCCATATTTTAGGAGTGCCTGCAAGTGCTGCTATAGTTAAGGATCTTTCTGGCAATGTTTAATAGGTAGCAGGGGAAAGATTAACAAATACAGTCCTGTCTAGATGGAAAGATTTGAGTATCTGATTTTTTTAAAAATAATTGAATATATTTTGTGTTATTTTAAAAGGCAGCCTTAAAAAGCAATTTAATTCAGTAATTCAAACATGTGTTTTGAGTGTCACTGATAATCAAAGTATAAGTGGATTGAACCTTAATACTCCTTTCACACTTTGTCATTCAAGTCTCATGACATCCACCCCAACAATGATGGATGCTTCCTAGTATTCTTATCTACCAGGCACTTTAAAATCATGAGTCAGTTCCTCCAAAATCATGCAAGTTACTTAATAATCAAAAGTTATTTTAAAAAAATAGGACAGTGAGTCTTCAGTATTTTGAACCTATAATGTTCGGCTGTGTCTACATTGGCACCCTTTTCCGGAAAAGGGATGCTAATGAGACCAGTCGGAATTGCAAATGCCACGGGGGATTTTAAGAGGAATAAGGGATCTTCCAGAAAAGGCTTTATTTTCCGAAAGATCCCGTCTAGACTGGCGCTTTTCTCCGGCAAAGCCTTGAGCCGGAAAAAAGCGGCAGCCATGTTCATGCATTTGCAATTCCGAAGTGTCTCATTAGCATCCCTTTTCCGGAAAAGGGTGCCAATGTAGACACAGCCTTCATGTTTCCAAGGTTTTTCATGCACCCCACCCCCAGCCATAAAAGCTAGAAACAGCTTTCACTGTATTTAAAAAAAAGTGAGATTTGTCTGTGTTAACACAATTCCAAGAGCTGGGGCTTACAGAGACCCAAACAGAGTGAGACTTGAAATAAAATGATGAACATTGATACCACTGGTTCCATTCCCCTGTGACGCCTCATGGGAACATGTCATATTGTTACATTCCCAGGACAGCGGAAGCCAGCTGAAGCATGCAGCCAGGCTAAACAGGGTTCGTATACATCCCTTTCTCAAATCATAGAGCTGGAAGAGACCTCAGGAGGTCATCAAGTCCAGTCCCCTGCCCAAGGCAGAACAAATCCCAACTAAATCAACCCAGCCAGGGCTTTGTCAAGCTGAGACTTACACACCTCTAGGGATGGAGATTCCACCACCTCCCTAGGTAACCCATTCCAGTGCTTCACCACCCTCCGAGGGAAATAGTTTTTCCTAATATCCAACCTAGACCTCCCCCACTGTAACTTGAGACAATTGCTCCTTGTTCTGCCATTCATACTACTGTGAACAGCCTTTCTCCATCCTCTTTGGAACTTCCCTTCAGGAAAGTTGAATCCCCCCTCACTCTTCTCTTCTGCAGACTGTTTTTTCAATAGTATTTTAACACAACACAAGGGGACTTGATGTCCCCTCATCTCTCTGGGCAGAGTCCATGCTTCCAGTGCAGTTCAGCATGGTGCATCACAGGCATTATGGGGACATCTACATGGAGGTAAAAACCTTGCCACATGTCCAGATCAGCTTACTTGGGCTTGCAGGGCTCGGGCTGCAGGGCTAAAAATTGATGTATAGACTTTGGGGTTCAGGCTGGAGTCCAAGCTCTGGGACCCTCCACCCTTGCACAGTCCAAATATGTACCAAGCAGTTTTCCAGCCCTGAGTCAGCTGACCTGAGCCAGCTGTGGGTTGTTTATCCCAGGTAAAAATATCCTATATTGTAGTAGGCTCCTGTATTCTGATACAGGGATTCTTTTCTGTTTTACATTGTTGTGATAGTCTCTGAGTGCCTTATGGATATCGTGGAAACCTTGAAGGAGAAAATTAAAAATAAGATTTTATGTGAAGTTATACTACATTGCCTTTTTAATCTGGCCTCTGGGAGTATTGCCTTCATATTGTTAAAGTTACTGGGATTTGATATTTTATCTTGTCGGTTCAATTTAAAGTCACAGAAATTTGGAGTTCATTCATCAACCCTGTACATCAAGCATGCTGAAACTTTTAGCAAAATGGCCCAGATATTAAAGTGTTGATGATTAACTATTGTTACAGTTTTGCTGTAATTTTTCTCTGCTTTTCTCTCCTGCACATGCACATACATACACACACTCTTAACATTTAAATGTCTCCTGCCACGGAGTGATATGATACCTTGTAATTTTAGCCATGCAATATATCCATGAGAAAATCTTAAACTTGGGACAAACTTGCCAAAAGGTTTGTGAACCTGGGACAGATTTATGGTTTTTGTTGAGAAACCGTGAGAAATTCTATGATTGTTCAGTGTTTCCACCTATAAGTAGGCCAAAATTGATGGGTTTGGCTAAGTTTTGCTCAGCATTTTCTCCCAACTAGAAATAAAAGCAAACCACATGAATTAAAACTCGAGTGGCCCAAGGTTCAAATAGATCCCTGTGAACTAATGCCACCAAGTTTACTCTGAGTTGTACATCTACTTCTACATCATTTTTCAGGGGGGTTAATTTTCTGACTGCAAATTGATAGGATAGTAATCTTTACAATAGTTCAGATACTATGACATCATTTTAAATGTATGATAGACCGACTAGTAACTGTGCATCATAACATCTATCTTCTGATTGGGTGAATGAACCTATTTAAAAAATACTACTTGAATGATTTAAAAAAGATGTATGTTAAGATTAACCAGTGTTTTCTTCCACACCAAAGTCTCATGATATATTTGCAGACATGGTAATTTAACATCACTTTAAGGTTTTCTGGAGCAACTTCTCCTGCTATGATTTTGAAAACACATTCCTGACAATCAGCACAAGGGCTGTAAAATCATGGGTGCTATGGAGCTTTTTCACTTTTATTCCTATCCACTTTGCCTGTGAAAGAAGTCCAGAAGTTATATGCCTTTAGGCCAATAGGATGACCGATATCATTGTTATAAGGTTAATGGTTGAACTTACCATCCAAAAATCTAAAAACTTTAGAGATACGGCTGAAAGTCAGTTTGCAATGATTCCTGTTGTGCCAAGATATTTCAAAAGATTCTAAACAGAGGGGCTGTGTCTACACTGGGCCACTTATTCCGGAAAATCAGCCGCTTTTCCGGAATAAGCTGCGAGCTGTCTACACTGGCCCTTGAATTTCTGGAAAAGCAATGACGCTCTACTGTACAAAATCAGCCGCTATTCTGGAAAAACTGTTCTGCTCCCGCTCGGGCATAAGTCCTTATTCCGGAACACTATTTCAGAAAAGAGCCAGTGTAGACAGTCCAGTAGTCTTTTCCGGAAAAGAGCCCCGATCGCGAAAATGGCGATCGGGGCTCTTTTCCGGAAAAGCGCGTCTACATTGGCCACAGACGCTTTTCCAGAAAAAGGGCTTTTCCGGAAAAGCAACCTGCCAATGTAGACGCTCCTTTTCCGGAAAAACTGAAAACGGAATAGTATTCCGTTTTAAGCATTTCCAGAAATTCATGCCTGTGTAGACACAGCCAGGGAGATTTCTCTTTCCAGTCCTACCTGTTGCAAAGTAGGAGGAACTAGGGGGGGCATTAGGCAGAATTTGCACCTTGACCTTTGTAGGATGAAAGGAGGACTTGTGAGTTCTCCCAAAACAATGTTTCCTGATTCATTGGCACAATGGAGTGGAGGGTGGAAGAACAAAGTGTCAGTCTGAGCTCTAAATTGCTTTGTTGCTGTAGGTATAAGTCACATTCTTAGGAGGCTATAGGATTTTGCTGAGGTGTCTGGAGGATTTAGTCTCACAATTCCTATTAGCATTGCCGTGGTATGAATGAATTCCTAGCTATAAGTTTTCCTGAAAATTTCCCCTTTGATGTTTGGAACACAGGGCTTCCCCCCCCCCCCCATTTTTTATGTTTCACTGTATGTAAACAGAGTATACCGCAAATAACAAATAAGCCACTAAAAATTAGTTGAGACATCTGGTATGGAATAACCTAATTATAATTTATTTTGTATATAAAGATGTGATAATTATTTGTAGCAAACGAAAACTGCAACTAAAATACTGTCCTCAGATATGTAATAACCCCTCAGGCATAAGTTCTGTGGCTTCTGTGAATGACCCATATTAATTCAGACTCTAGAAATTGGCTCTTTAAATAAACGTTGGTAATTGCTGCCAAGTTAAACTATTGAAACAAAGAGTATTACATCATTGTCCAGCCATGTCTACTTAAATAAAATGTATTTGTTGGGGCGGGGGTGGGGGGGGGGGAGGAGAGGAGAATTAGAACAAACCCTTTCACACAAGGATCAGCGGGTATGCCATTTTCCAGCTTAGTCTGAACACACATTTCAGATGTGGAAAAAGTGAGCATGTTGAAATAATTTGAGGCATGGGTATAGTCTGATCAGGGATGGTAATCCAAAAGGGAGGGGTGCCCAGTGTATTATTACATTGCGTATATTGTTTTTCAAGAGATGGATGCAATCAGTCATCTTTTCGCATCTGGTTTGAAAAAAACTTGTCTTGTTGGCAAGTAAACTGTTATTTAAGTACACAATCCACTGCACTACTGAAACAGTTTCAAACTTGTCCAAGTATTCTCACAAGCTTAAAGACGGTATAAATATCATTTATAGCAAGTCGTTTACTTCAGACTATATGGAATGCCTTCCTGTTCCCCGATCTAAGTGTCCCAGTTTACGTTATGGCCTTTATTGCTTCTGTTTGATGGAATGATCAGTAAAAATTTAATGACACTATAAAATAATAAAAATGTCATTAATTTACCACGGATCTTGGATGCAGTGGTTGTAAAGTTACATTAATAAACAGAATATTTTTTACAACAAAAAGCATTGTTACGTGGGAACATATAAATAACACACATAAATTTAAGAGCAATTTTACTGTTAGCACACACATTATTATGGAATAGCCAATAAGTGTATAAAACATAGTATATAAAATTTTATGAAAATATAGTGTGCACATCAAAAATTCAGCTTTTATCTAAGTGCAGAGAAAAGCCATTATTGTGTGCTTACTGTTTCATTGCTGTTCTTCCTGAAGATCACAATTTTATATTTGTTTCTAGTAATTTGAAGTTAGCAGCATTTTTGTCAGATGTGCCTTTCTTCCCCCGCTCCTCGGTTGACTAAGTCATTCCTTTACCTTCTGTACACGCAGAAGAATTGATAAACCCTGCCACAGAAATGAGGGAAAAGTTGCTAATTTAATGCAAAGTTAAAAATAATGCCTAAAAGGTTGGCTGGCTTGCTCGGTGACTCTGGAAATAAGGGATAATAATCTAGCAGTCTGTCTGACATTGCTGGGGCTGTTCCATCACTGACTGTGATAACATGTGAATATGATGGATGCCACAGTCGTGTGGCTCGTAACGTTTAACATTCATCAACTCTCACTAAAGGGGCTTTATCATTTAAATATCTTTATTTAATATGCAACATCTACCTCATACATCATAATTTCAAAGCACTTAGAGAACCAACAGTCCTACAACACAGTGGAACAGACTTTAATTTTGTTAATAACTTTTATGTCTTTTGCATGTTTGTGACTGACAATGCATAAATAAGTGCCTAATCATGTCACTGAATGAAAATAAAGATTTGGCTGTTGCATGAAGCATGTTTTCCTTTTTCCAATTTTAAAGTAGTGATTAATTTTTATTATGTTTTTAACATACAGAAAAGTACAGAGGGCACATACTGTGCTTGAGAGAGCTTTTTCGTTTCAGCAAAGTCCCTGATACTGCAATTTTTTCATCCACTTGACTTCTGTCAGTCTCCACCTATAAGTAAAGATTTACAGGTCCATGTCCTATGCACTATCTTGAAGTTAACAATTTAAAGTGAACAGTTTTGTCCACTTGTTTAGACTTCCAAAGTTATCGTCTTGTAAAGAAGTTAAAAATCATGCCCTATCCCCATTTCAACTAAAAACGTACCAACAAATTACCTGTGTGTGGCTAAGAACCAAAAACATATATAAACATAGCTTGAATGAGCATATATATTTCTATCTGCACATACATATGTGTGTGTGTATATAATGGGTGTGTGTATGCAGATACACACACATATTTATACACATACGTGTGTGTGTGTGTGCACCCCTACACACTTTAAAATGTTTTAAATTATGTACATGTGAATGTTTCTTTATGTGGCTATAGGTTATATAGAATTTATTTTACTTAGCTTGTTTGCACTAAGAAAAAGGGTGTGTTTTTTTTAAATGTGATTACTATCACATTTTAAAATCATAGCTTAAATGGATTAAATTGTGTGTTCAACATATGATAGTTAGTTGATGTGAAGCCTACTAGGATAAGCCTTAAGAAAAGGTTGAAACCTAAACAACTTGAGTGTCCGTTTGAATATTAATTTCATATAAGCATTTCATATACATTTTACTAATTCCTCATCCAACTAGTGATTTTATAAGCATCTCAGTGAAGAATATTTTCATTGAAAAAAGCCTTTCAGTATATACATTAAAAAATCATAGCTGTCATATATTTTCCCATGAATTGAAAACTGAAGGTAAATATTTAATCCTAAATGGAGTTCAATTCTTTTAGAAGAAAAGGTAATATTGTGTAAGCTTTCTCAATCTACTACTTCTTCCTTTTTCATGGAATTTCCCCTTTTCTCCTTCTGTGTCAAAATATTGATATTTTTTCAGAAACTTTTTTCCTTTTTTTTAGAAGAGATTATCTTCTGGTAAAAAAAAAATCAAAGGGAATGAATGACTAGAAAGATACTTCAAATGTGCATATTGATATATAGCAGGTTCTGTTGATTTTAATAGTGAAAAAGATATTTCTCCTTCTTCTATATCATACTTAATGATTGTTCTTCCAAGAATACACCAGATGCCACATTAACACTCCTTTAGAAAAAGCTTTAATGGAAATATTTTGAAAGACAAATGGTGTATGCTAAAGGCTATTTTTCTTAGTATTGATTTTTGCTTTTGTTTTGAGTACAAATTGTGAAAGTCACGCAACTTGTGAAAAAAAAATCCTATCTGCCAGCAGAGCATATTCATTCTGATGGTACAGGATTATTGCTATATTATAGAACATCTTTGAGTATAATGGTTGACTTTGTAATGTTAGTTTTCCTATGTCTAAGGGTGCGACTACGCTGCACTGTTATTTTGGAATAACTAGCGTTATTCCCAAATAACAATACGAGCATCTATACAGCAATTCTGTTATTTTGAAATAATATTGAAATAATGGGCGGCTTATTCCGACTTGTGTAAACATCATTCTGTGAGGAAGAATGCCTATTCCAAAATAGCTATTCTGAATTAAGGCATCTGTAGACACTCCACTCCTGTTATTTTGAAAAAGCCCCTCACCAGGACCATTCTAAGTTATTCCTCCTCAGTGCCTCTTGGGGCTCTAAATCAAGATAGCATGTCTACATTAGGGAAACCTCAAAATACTTCCCTGCAGTGTAAATATGCTATTTCAAAATAAACTATTTTGGAATATCTATTCTGGAATATCTTATTTTGAAATAAGCTTGCCATGTAGACGTACCCTGAGTCACATTTCCTCTCAGTATCCAGAACTTTTAATTTTTAAGTTCCGTTATCAACAGATACATTATATCTGTAAGCTTCACCACAGAAACAACTCTATAGCATCGAGAATGTTACTCCATTATAAAACTGCAAAGCGAACTTGTTAGATGAATGGAAGATTTTCAGAAACTTTTAAAAATGCAGTTAGTACCTGAAACTCTCAGCAGCATGTTGTAGTGGTAAACCCAATGAACTGTCATTCATGTTAAAATTCGACACTCTCCGGGAAGGAATGAACAAATACGCAAACTATCTTACCCATTACCAAGATAGCTTCCCCAATTATCACCTCTAATACCATTAGCTCACAGACGTCCCACTCTCCCCACCTCTAATATCATCAATTCACAGACACTTACCTTCCTTCCTTCCCCCCCCCCCGCATCCCCCTCCTGTTCTGAAATGTGATTTATCCTTTTCATATGTGTTCATTTTTTTTAATTGTATCGTATATATGGTTGTGACTATTTTCTTCCACTATTTGATCTGAGGAAGTGGGTCTGGCCCATGAAAGCTCATCATCTAATAAACCATCTTGTTAGTCTTTAAAGTGCTACATTGTCCTGCATTTTGCTTCAGCTACCCCAGACTAACACGGCTACATTTCTATCACTGGTAAACCCAATGATTCGGTTTTGTGCACTGTTTCTTCCTGTGCAGATTTAAACTTATTCCATGATCTGAAGAATCAAAAGCCTTCCTAAACAATTTTGCTGATGGGAATTAATTATAGAAATATAATGATATTCAAAAAATAATCAGATTAAACTGCACAAATGAACTGAGATTGAACAAATGAGGCACAACAGCCATCAAGTAATTGTATGTTTGCTCCTTAAGAACGTTTCCAAGTTCCTAAACATCGTGCAGGAGAGAAAACTCATGATGTTTTCTTCTTATGTCTAACATGCTCAGTACAGAACTAGGTCATTGAACAATAGACTGAACAGCAATCAGCACTCTACTTCTGCATAATGCATTAAGTATAACATGCAGAAACTGTTCACAAAGCTGAAAGCTGGTATTTCATGTCTGTAAATTCAAGCTGACATGACATTTAATATTGTTTTATAGTAATGAACAACAAGGTTTCATTCATTCACAAGTACAACATAATACCAAGTTTAGTCTGAAGAAGTAACAACAAGACAAGAGGGAAAACATGCTGTGTTTCTTCGAATGAGAACACTAAATTAATGATTACCATTGAACACTTAGCTACTGATATAGAGCACTACAGAGACTAATGCCAATTGTAGTTGTTTGATTGAAAATTGGATTAACCATAAAATGCCTCCCCTAGTTTTCATTTTACAGTTCCAGGTCCAGCTTTCCAGTGCAGGTCTCCATCTCTCAAGGTTTTTGTGTTTTTCTAGAAGCAAGTACCGTCCTCTCTCTTTTTCAATTCCCATTGAGGTTCAGTTGAAATTCCTAGACAAAATAATAGTATCAATTCTGTCATCTACTATTCCTTCTTTGAATACTTGTCTTTGAAAGCCTCTTGCATAAAATTCAGACTTGTGTTTTCTCAGGGGTACGAAGGCAAACTTGGATCTCTTAGTGGAAAAAAGTGCCTTTTCCATTAAATTAGCGGTATATTTTAATAGGAACTTTTCTTTCAGGTTGTAAATTTTAGTGTCTCTCAAATGTCAATTGTTTTTTTCCAATGTAAGTCACAAAGCTTAGTGGAAAAACAAAGTGTGCAGCATAGATCAGGACTGCTTGCTGCCAAAAAAATTCTTCAGTTGAATGTACCATCATTTATACATTATAGAGGTGCAGTTCAGCCTAATTTGGAGTCCTCTATGTACATTTTCACATTGAAACCTTAGGGCCTGATTTTCAGAAATGCTGAACGCTCATAATTCCAGCTGACATTGATGAGAGCTCTGGGTGCTTAGAACCTATGAAAATGAAGCCCTTAACTTTATGTTCTAAACTACACTTTTAATTAAACCTGCTCATTTTATTCACCCAGTAAAAAAAAAAGAAAAGAAAAAGCATATGTCTGTACTTAGACATATACATGGGCATGCTAGTTGGAGTAGGATAGAGGAAGCATTAATGACCTCTCTTGTCTTTTCCAGGAAAGAACACGCTTTGAGAATTTAGGCCCACAGTTAACAGGGAAACCCAGTGAAGATGGAAAACTGGGCCCAGGAGTCATTGACCTTACAAGGCCAGAAGATGCAGAGGGTGAGTTGCTGTTACAAATACATTGAGCATTGCTTCCTTAATTCCCACAATGTGACATGGAATAGACATATAGCTCTAAGTATCTTTACTGAGTGGCATGCAGTTAAATTTCTGGGCTCAAATTTAAAACATTTAGCATGGTTTTGTGAGAAAGAAACATATACCTAGCAAAAGAAAGGGTATAAACATAACAAAAAGGGTGATACCTTACAGCATGTACTCTGAGCCATCCTGAAACACCATTAAAGCTATGTCTGCACTGCACTCAAGTTTGGGCTTCCAAGTAGGGTTGCCAGATGTCCGGTATTTTCGCCTCCTGTCCAGTAAATAAAATTCAGAAAATACCGGACACTTAAAATGTCTGGTATTTTCTGATTTGTTCCTAGCCAGGAGGCGAGAATCTGGGGTGTTTACCGGGTTCCGCAGGGGAGCTGTCTGGCCCAGCGCAGGGAGGCAAGATGGCGGGCAGCCATTGGAAGCCTGTTAAGGCCAAAAAACCTCAAAAGCAAAGTGTTTCTTAAAGGGGCCATACTGGTTTTTTTTTGGTTTTGGGGTTTTTTTTGCTCAACAGCTTTGGTCTCCCCCCCTTTTTTTTCTCAACAGAATTTTTTCCCGGTGTTTTTTTTTTGGGGGGGGGGGGGGAGTGTGCATGTGTATGTTCGGTATTTATTGTTAAACCATCTGGCAATCCTACTTGCAGGGCTCCAGTTGACTTGGTGTTTCCAATCCTATGCTTGAGCATCCACATGGCATTGTAAGGCTGGGTTTTCAAATGCTGTGCTAACATGTCCATACTGAATTATAGGCTGTTTACTAGTGACTCCAGTGGGGCCAACAGCCTCACCGGGCCCCTGGGCAAGGTGGGGCAGGGGACTGCTCCATGATCCTGGAAGGGGTGGGGCCTCAGGTGGAAGGGGGCCTCAGTGCCACCCAAAGAGGGCTGCACCTCCCCCAGGCAGCCCAGAGTGTGGAATTCCAGCAGCCATTTAAAGGCCCTGGAGCTCCAGCCTCTACTGCTGCTATAGTAGAGGTGGTGGCAGCCAGGAGCTCCGGACCCTTTTGTATTGCTGGGCTGTGAGGCAGTTGCCACATTCCCTCCGTTTCCCCTGTTGACGGGCCTGAGTTATTCCCTTCAATGCTTGTTTTTATGGTTGTCCACTTAGAATAGTTTCTGTTCGGGCTGAGTGTTTCTCAGTAAGGGTATGTCTACACTACAAAGTTAGTTCGAACTAACAGACGTTAGTTCGAACTAACTTTCATAGGCGCTACACTAGCGCTCCGTTAGTTCAAATTTAATTCGAACTAACGGAGCGCTTAGTTCGAACTAGGTAAACCTCATTCCACAAGGATTAAGCCTAGTTCGAACTTACTAGTTCGAATTAAGGGCTGTGTAGACCCTTAATTCAAACTAGTGGGAGGCTAGCCCTCCCCAGGTTTCCCTGGTGGCCACTCTGGCCAACACCAGGGAAACTCTACTGCCCCCCTCCCGGCCCCGGACCCCTTAAAGGGGCACGGGCTGGCTACGGTGCCCGTGCCAGGTGCAAACCTGCCAGCACCCAGCCAGCAGACCCTGCACCTAGCACAGATCGAGCCACCCACCCGATGCCCCCCAGCCCTCCCCCTCTTCCCGGGACGAGGCTGGCGGCTCTCGGGAGCTTGCCCGGGACCGCAAGAGGCGGGCACCCGCCTGGGCTATTGCGGACATCGTGGACCTCGTCCATGACCTCCGCACTAGGCACAGGAAAGTGGCCGGCTAGGGCAGGAGAGCTGCCAGCCTGGCCACCCAGGAGCAGGTGTGCATGAAAATCAAGGTGGTCCACTGAGACCCCCGACCCTGAGCCCTGAGCTTGCAATGGCTGTACTGGGTCAGACTAAAGGTGCATCTAGCCCAGTAGCCTGTCTGCTGACAGCGGCCAACCCTAGGGACCCTGGAGGGGATGGACCAAAGACAGTGACCAAGCCATTTGTCTCGTGCCATCCCTCTCCAGCCTTCCACAAACCTTGGGCAGGGACACCACTCCTACCCCCTGGCTAATAGCACTCCATGGACCCAACCTCCATGACTTGATCTCACTTCCCTTTAAACTCTGTTCTAGTTGTAGCCTTCACAGCCTCCTGCAGCAAGGAGTTCCACAGGTTGACTCTTTGCTTTGTGAAGAACAACTTTCTGTTACTAGTTTGAAGCCTGCTACCCATTCCTTTCCTTTGGTGTCCTCTAGTCCTTCTTTATGGGAACTAATGAAGAACTTTTCTGTATGCACCCTCTCCACCCAACTCCTGCTTTTAGAGACCTCTATCCTGTCCCCCCTCCGTCTCCTCTTTTCTAAGCTGAAAAGTCCCAGTCTCTTTAGCCTCTCTTCATATGGGACCTGTTCCCAACCCCTGATCATTTTAGTTGCCCTCCCCTCTCCCAGCCTCTTTCTTCCCCTCTCCCATCTCCTTTTCCCAGTCTCCCCCAGTTTTGTTCAATAAAGACAGATTCAGTTTTTGAACACAATTGTCCTTTATTTTGTACATCAAGAAGAGGGGCTAGGGAAGGGTAAGTGGAAGGAGGTAAGGGAGGAATGGGGTACGCGCCCCTGATGGGGAGGACTGGGCTGGCTCTGCGGGCTTTTGGGGTGGAAGCTCTCCTGCAACCCCCCAATTGCCCCCTCTCCCCAGATGGCAGCCAGTCTGATGGCCGAGTGCTGTGATGTGCTCAGTGTGGGTACTCCAGGCAATCCAAGCCAGGACTGCTTTGCAAGCGGGGCACCCCTGAGAACTGTCTGTCCGGGGTGGGGTTCGGGACCCTTTAAGCACAGCCCTCGGCTAGCCTGACACAGTATCTCCACGCTCTAAGTCCTCCTCTGATGCCCTGCCGGCACTGCTTCCGGCCATCCTTAAGCCTGGTTCAGGGTCCACTTAATGTGGACATGGTAGTTCGAATTAGCAAAACGCTAATTCGAACTAGTTTTTTAGTCTGGATCCGTTAGTTCGAATTAGCTTAGTTCGAATTAACTAATTCGAACTAAGTTAGTTCGAATTAACGTTGTAGTGTAGACGTACCCTAGGAGAGTCATGAATGGAGATTTACAGAAAGACATTTTAGATTAATCTGACATGAAATATTTTATTTAGCTTTTCCCAAAGGAAAATTGAAAAAAATGTTTTGAAAAATCAATATTTTTCTGCTAAAAATGTTGATTTTACTGAAATGGTATTTTCAGTGAAAAAAATATTTCAGTGGAGAATTCCTAACCAGCTCGACTCTCACATAAAATGCCATTACTAATAATTGTGAAGAAATCTTGACATTTTTAATCCATGAAAACTTTAAAAAATCATTTTTGTTCTGTAGTCTACTAATGCCCCTGTTTTTCCCTATGATCACTGCACCATAATTATATTTTATACTCTGTTTTATGAAATCTGATTTTTTTTTCTGAAAAATTCAGAAATAGTTCTCTTATAGTGTGCCTCCTTATATGTGGAAACAATGAATTCAGAACTCAGTTTCATCCACAACATGTTCGTAGTTCTTGAACAGTATCATGTTGGCACCTTCTAATTTTATTCTGTGTGAAAATCAGATGATATATTTTTCCTAGTTCTTCTGGCAGCACTTCTCTCTAGTATTTCCTTGGTTTTCTTCATTTCCCCATTTCACCTTCCTCTCCCTAGTGCAAGTGTCTGGAATCACACTCTGGCACTGAAAGCCCAGGGAGCCTGCAAGAGCCCCTATACAAGGTGGGGGACGTGCGGCTTCATGCTGCCAGAAGGGGTGTGGCCTCAGGCAGAAGGGGCAGGGCCAGAGAAGCCAGCCCTCTGTGCTGCGCTTTCCCTCCAGCTCTCAGAGCCACAGCTCAGTGCTCCAGCAGCAATTCAAAGTGGCCTGGGGCTCTGACTGCCACCACAGCCCCAGTAGTAGCAGTGCCCTTTTGAATCACCAGATTCCAGGACAACTGCCCCCTTTGGGTATGTCTGCACTACAGAGTTTTGTTGGGAAAACGGCCATTTTTCCAAAAAAAACCTTGAGGAACGTCCACACTGCAATGGCGTTCTTCCACAAGACAATCGAAAGAACAGAAGGGTTTTTCCGGCATTGGTAATCCTCATTCTACGAGGAAGAAGCCTTTTTGCGAAAGAGCTCTTTCGGAAAAAGGCGTGTGTGGACAGGGAAGAGGGAGTTGCAAGAAGAGGAAAGAGGAAAAAGCACAGGTGCCCTGGTGGCCATTCTACCAATAATAATCACAGCTGAAATGCGAGATAGCGTCCGTTGATTGTGGACACTCTCTTTCAAAAAAGCAGATTGCTTTTTGGATACACTTTTGCAGTGTAGACGCTCTCTTTCGGAAGAAGTTTTTTTGGAACATCTTTTCCGAAAAAACCTTCTTCTGAAAGAAACCTGTAGTCTAGATGTAGCCTTAGTTTCCCCACCATCCCGTCCGCAGGTCAGCTGAGAGCCGAACCCATTACTGCATAATAAAGCCTTTGCGTACGTAACTTTAGTTGCAGTGAATTGTGCCAGTCGAGGAACATGTAACATCTCCCCCACATAGAGTTAGTGGGTCAGTTGCAGCATGATTTGTGGCCATGTGGGGAATCTGAGTTCATGAATGGATTCAGGGTACCAGGCAAAGCACAAGCTGCAGAGAGATGTCCCTGGAAAGGAGCCGCTGGGTGAATCATTCTGTTGTTTTGTGAAAAAAAGAGCTGGCAGGAATGAGATGCTTATCTCCCCTTCCGGCTGTAGAGCAGGTAGAAATGGTAGCAGGCATTACAGAGATGTTCATAAGGAATGACCCTCCCAGTACACCATGTCTAAGGGTGTGTCTAGACTACATGCCTCCTTCGACGGAGGCATGTAGATTAGCCAGATCGGAAGAGGGAAATGAAGCCGCGATTAAAATAATCGCGGCTTCATTTAAATTTAAATGGCTGCCCCGATCTGCCGATCAGCTGTTTGTCGGCAGATCGGGGCAGTCTGGACGCGACGCGCCGACAAAGAAGCCTTTCTTCATCGGCACAGGTAAACCTGGTTTCACGAGGCTTACCTGTGCCGATGAAGAAAGGCTTCTTTGTCGGCGCGTCGCGTCCAGACTGCCCCGATCTGCCGACAAACAGCTGATCGGCAGATCGGGGCAGCCATTTAAATTTAAATGAAGCCGCGATTATTTTAATCGCGGCTTCATTTCCCTCTTCCGATCTGGCTAATCTACATGCCTCTGTCGAAGGAGGCATGTAGTCTAGACACACCCTAAGAGTGGCTCATTGAAAATACTATGCTTGAAATGCCAACAATTAAACTATGACCTTTGAAGTACTGTATGGGGCATCTGGCTTTGTTAGTCTCAAAGAATATTTGCACTTCTTCCTAATGATGATGAATGAATGAGACTTGTAGAAATCTTTCCTGTATTTCTGCATGTCACAAAATGTTTCTATGTGCCAGTAGCAACCTGTACTTACACACACATCCACTTTAGATTTGAGTTGCTAAGGAACTCCACAAACCCATAATTAATCTGTGGCCTTTGGTAAGTGATATTTGTTCTTTTTTATTGTGTTGCCAAGATCACTATCTCAATGGATTGCCACAATTTTGTAATAGCCAGAGTTAGTCTTTTAAGATTTGGCCTGTTTGCTACCTCCTTTTTGTGTTGTCTTAGTTTTTCTCTTGTTCCTTTTTCTCCCTTTCATTTTTGGATTTGGTGATCTATTTTGTGTTGCTATGGGCGCAGTCAGTACTGTTTAAACAATACTGATAGTACATGCAGAACAGTGTTCCCTGAAAACTATGCATTTGTGTAACCACTCAGGAAAAATTCAAATGCCTTAGGAGAGTGCCCACAGCTAGGTTTTGTGTTTCTCTGGGTGGTGCACATTTGCACATGCCTTGGGGGACACTAACATTTATTCTGCACATGGATGGAAAAAATCTACACATGGATTATAAGGCCCATTGATGCTAAGAATTATATGGCATGACCTATATACATAATAAATAGTTACAAATTTATACAGTAAGGGGAAATTCTTCACCCCTCTCCTCTATGGAGTGCCTCTATGGAGAGACACACTTATTCTGTGCCCAGAACAAAAAGCTGCGGTCCTGATGGAGCGAGTGTATAATAGTCAGACTTTTATGTTTCGGAGTCTTTGGATTTAGCATCAGGGAACTTCTGTTCAGGGCCTCCCTGAACTGAGAAAAGTGTTTGAGGGAGATTTCTGCTCCTAACTGACAGACACAGATAACATTACAGAGGCAATCTTGAACACTGAAAGCACCAATACCTCCCAATATCTGCATGGGATACTGAGGAACCATGACTCCTGGTAGTACAGGCGATACAGAAATGAGAAGCAAACCTAATATTTTCTTCAGGATCTGGCTTTAAAGCAATACTTCTAATTCCAATACAAAGTCAATGGAACCATTGTAATGCCAACATTGCCAGTAAGCCTCTATTTAAACCAAAGAGTTTATCCATGCTAATTATGATACTATATTCAAATAATCCCTAACATGGAATAAGGAATCAGAACAACAAAAGTTTTGAAAAACAACTACTTTACATGTGCATATCTGCTTCCTAACACTAGTACTTTAGACATGAAACCAAATACAAAAGTCTCCAAAAATGTGTTTTTTTGGGCCCAGATTTAAAAAGTCAGTGCCTAAATGATGCCTGCAAAATTGCACCACAATTATGTTGCAATCACATTCTCCAGCTGTGCATACTAATAGACTAGTCCACTTGAGAATACAGAAAGTTCATCTGGGAGTTTTGCTGACACATCTTGGGTGCCCATGTTTGGAAAGCTGGCCCTTAAAGTCCAGGTGTTTTCTTATCTGCCAGGTGATAAGAAGCATTGATCTGAATATGGCAGTGAAATGAGGGTGGACACATGGATGGGTTTTAGTCTGCGGGCTGCAATTTTTATTAATCTTTAAAACAGGGGAGTGACGCTATTTTCCCCTCATCCATACTCTCCTATGCCAGGCATTTCAGTGATTTCCGTGCAGGGATTACAGGGCTCCTACCATACAAAACAGAACTCAGGGTAGATACTCTTCAGCCTACCCTTGAGGACTCAGCTTGCTATGAGTCCTACCGTCCATACCCCATAAAAGGAACAAAGGGTGCAGAAAGATGGGTCCTTCAAAATCTCACCCTGTGCCAGGAACCCAAGGTCCATCAACCAAGGTCATCTTCTATCCCTTCAATGGTACTAGAAGTGGGTTGCAAGTCATGACAAATTAAAAACTGAGCCAAGTACCTCAGATCCTAAGTACATCCATACTTAGCCTACTATAGCTTACAGGTGCTATGAAGAAGGAGAACAACTTTTGGTCCTCTCCTGATTTTCTACATGGGAGAAAAGTAATCCTTCTTCACCTGTACTCTGATGGTGCCTTGACCCATTAATTAATCTGTCAAGCTGAATTCCCATTTCTATCTCACAATGCATAGGGTGGGGCTGCTGGAACAGAGCTGAAAGAAGGTCCACGTGGCCCCTGTTACAATTTAAATCCCTGTAACAGGGGCCCAATCAGGTCCCATCCTCCCCAGCTGGCCAATGGGTGCCAGAGACACCAGAGGATCGGGACCTGCCCCCACACAAAACGACTGTCTTCCTCCCTTGCTGCTCAGACTGTTCTCTTTTGTTGCCAGCCTCATCAAGTTCCCACTCTCATGGTTGGAATGGGTGGTTTTTTTGAGGCTGCATTAATGGATTACATTTCTTCACTGTAACAGTTTTTTAATATTCCATTTATTGTTAAATAGTCAGTAGAAATGAGCCTTTAATTATTTTATGGACTACGGTTATTGTTTGTTAATTTCACATTCAGAAAATGGATAAAATCTTTCCAAACTGTTCCTCCCATTGACCGAGTTTTAAAAGGTTGAAGCGACATTTGATAACTAGTTTTTTTTTTAAATGCTGTCTTTTTATCTCAGATCTTTTCAAGACCAATTTCTGAGCCAAGAACTCCAAATATAATCCTCTGGTGCTTCAAAACAATGATGTTTTAAGCTCAAGGAAAAGTATTCATTATAGGAAACACCAAAGACCTTTACCCACAGTGCTCTGCTATGTGCCAGTGTGATACTATCAGGCAATAATTTCTCTCTACTGATTATACCTTGTGTATATGTACAATGTTTCTAATGTACTGTCAGTCTGACATGTAAAAGCCAAAAGTTGTATTTTCTTTTAATTCTAGGAGTTCCTACAATTCTTGGTTTGTTGACCAGAAAGCTATATGCTTTCAAGAAGTTATAAGCATCTTCTTTTAGAGGAAGGGATTATAATATTACACATATTGAAGTTCATTACAGCTGGCTGTCTTGAGATTGCAAACCATAATTATGAGAGGGTTTTGTAGACTTAAGTGTAAGATTTAATGATATTGTCTCCTCTCAGCAAATACTAGGGGGAGTTAAATGTGTATACCTAGGTACAGATACCTTTCAGAGATGATGTCATGTACAAAACTGTTGTTTAAAATTTGGAAGAATTGTAACACTCTTTGCCTCTTCCAGCTGAAGGCCTGGAAAGTGGCTATGAAAGTTAGAACTATGAAGAACTAATGAAGTGCGAGAGCTATTGCCCTATATAGTTTCTACATTGAAATGAGAGCTGTCTTTGAAAATGATGTTCATACAAGATTCAAACACAGTTTTGCCAGCTTTTGAATTATCTGTTTTTTAAAAATCTCCTTGCATCATATTATTATTGGTAAATCCCAGCTTTCATTTTTAAAAAAAGAATAAAAAGGTAAGTTTCTCACCCTCTTGGTTGACAAGTAAGTCTTTAAAAAGTGATTTGAGTGCCACCTAAAGGCTCAAAAACCCAACAAAAAATAAAATGAAGCATTTTTAAAACTAAAGCCTCATGATTTCTAACACAGTAGCATGTTTTTGGGGGCTTGCCTCATGATTTTTTAACGCTTTTGTTTGGCAGTACCGAATTACAACTAGGCAGTATGGACAGGACCAAATCATGCCTGAGCCTAGACAAGGCTGACTCCTGTTTTTGACACTCATCTGATAAAGTGGATTTTACCAAAGAAAGCTCATGATCTAATATATTTGTTAGTCTCTAAGGGTATGTCTACACTACCACCCTAGTTCGAACTAGAGTGGTTAATGTAGGCAACCGAAGTTGCAAATGAAGCCCGGGATTTGAATTTCCCGGGCTTCTTTTGCATCTTGCCAGGCGCCGCCATTTTTAAAGCCCTGCTAGTTCGGACTCCGTGCCCGCGGCTACACGCGGCACGGACTAGATAGTTCGGATTAGGCTTCCTATTCCAAATTGCCATTACTCCTCGTGTGTACAAAAATGGAAACTCTCTTTATTTAACAAAACTGGGGGGAGGGGATTAACCTCTGAGGAGACTGGGAAAAGGAGGTGGGAGAGGAGAGGAGAGAGGGTAGGAGAGAAGAGGGGGAAACCTGGGAGGAGGGAGCTGGAAGGGGGAAGCCAGGGGAAGAAGGAGGAGGGGAAGTATAAAACTATGGCACACCCACATCTTCAGTACTGTGTACAGATGGGATCTTCTCACCCCAGAAAAGATACTTTGGCCTTGGAAAGGGTTCAGAAAAGGGCAACTACAATGATTAGGGATTTGGAACAGATCCCATATGAGGAGAGGCGAAAAAGACTGGGACTTTTCAGCTTAGAAAAGAGGAGACTGAGGGGGGATATGATCGAGGTCTATAAAATCATGAGTGGTGTGGAGAGGGTGCATAAAGAAAAGTTCTTCATTAGTTCCCATAATAGAAGGACTAGAGGACACCAAATGAAAGGAATGGGTAGCAGGCTTCAAACTAATAACAGAAAGTTGTTCTTCACAAAGCAAATAGTCAACCTGTGGAACTCCTTGCCACAGGAGGCTGTGAAGGCTAGAACTAGAACAGAGTTTAAAGAGAAGTTAGATAAAGTCATGGAGGTTGCATCCATGGAGTGCTATTAACCAGGGGGTAGGAACGGTGTCCCTGGCCTCTGTTTGTGGAAGGCTGGAGATGGATGGCAGGAGAAAAATGGCTTGGTCATTGTCTTCGGTACATCCCCTCCGGGGTAGCTGGTGTTGGCCACTGTCGGCAGACAGGCTACTGGGCTAGATGGACCTTTGGTCTGACCCAGTACGGCCATTCTTATGTTCTTATGTTCTAAGCTCAGGGTTCAGGGTCGGGGGTCTCACTGGACCACCTTGATTTTCACGCAAACCTGCTCCTGGGTTCGCATGTGGCCTTTGGTGACCAGGCTGGAAGCTATTCTGCCCTAGACAGCCGCTTTCCTTTGCCTAGTGTGGAGGTCGTGGACGTTGGAGGCCTCCCCCCAAACCTGGATGAGGTCCACGATCTCCGCACTAGACCAGGCAGGCGCTTTCCTCTTGCAGCCCCGAGTAGGCTCCTGGGGGCCGCCAGCCTGGTCCCGGGAAGAGGCGGAGGGCTGGGTGGTAGCAGGTGGCTGGCTCGTGCTGTGCCAGGTGCAGGGTCTGCTGGCTGGGTGCTGGCAAGCTTGCACCTGGCACGGGCACCGTAGCCAGACCGTGCCCCTTTAAGGGCTCCGGGGCCGGGAGAGGGGCAGAAGAATTTCCCTGGTTGTGCCCAGAGTGGCCACCAGGGAAAGCTGGGGAGGGCTAGCCTCCCACTAGTTCGAATTAAGTGGCTACACAGCCCTTAATTCGAACTACTTAATTCGAACTAGGCGTTAGTCCTTGTAGAATGAGGTTTACCTAGTTCAAATTAAGCGCTCCGCGAGTTCGAATTAAGTTCGAACTAGCGGTTTTCATGTGTAGCGCCTATTAAAGTTAATTCGAACTAACAGCTGTTAGTTCGAATTAACTTTGTAATGTAGACATACCCTAAGGGTCCATCTATACTGCAACACTATTTCAAAATAACTTAGTTATTTCGAAATAACTACATATACACATCAGGCAGTTGTTGTGAAATAGTGTCAAAATACTGTCAAGCTGGAAGACTTCTTACTCCGACTCCTGTAACCCTCATTGTATGAGGAATAAGGGAAGTTGGAGGAAGGGTGCTCTATTTTGAAATAAGTGCTGTGTAGACATACCCTATTTCGAAATAAGCTATTTCAAAATAAGATAGGCAATTGACATAGCACAATTTGCTTAGCTTATTTTGAGTTAAGCTCCTTTGTGTAGACACAGACAGGAATTCTTGTTTATAATCTTACAGACTCAACCAGCTACCTCTCTGAGACTTTTTACCTATTTTTGGGAATAGCTCTAACACCTTTTTCCCCTTTCAAAACAGCTAGCCAACATTAGAATATGATTTAGAAGCAGTTATATTTGACCCCAGTTTTAACATGTAACAAACAATCAATTTGCAAGCTCGTAGAGGGTAACAGAGTGATAAGTAATAGCCAACATGCATGTCTCACAAACAAATTATGCCAAACCAACCTAATTTCTTCCTTAAACAGGTTCACTGGCCTAAAGAATATGGAGGAAGCAGTTGATGTGATAGATCTTGATTTTAGTAAAGCTTGTGATACAGTCCCACATGATATGTTTCATAAGCAAACAAAGGAAATATGGTCTAAATGATATTACAGTAAGGTAGGGGCATGCATGTTGAAAGAGATACTCTAAGAGTTCTTATCAGTTGTCCACTGTCAGACTGGAGCATGTATCTAGTGAGGAGCCACAAGGGTCTGTTCTAAGCCTGATACTTTTCAGCATTTTCATTGAGGAAATGGATAATGGGGTAGTAAGAATGCTTATGCTGAACTGGAAGCAACATAAAATCTGCCTGTAGGCGAAAATAAAAATGTAATGCTGTTGTCCTCACACCATAACTCTATGGGTACAAAACATGGACCTGTAATCAGTGGCATATTGAAATGCCTGACAGTTTCCATTTGTGACACCTGTAACAGTTGCTGGGCATCAAATGGCAGGACTGGGTTTCCAATATGGAGGTTCAGTTGGTATCGAGATTCTTTTGATCTGCACCCAGTTGAGATGAATTGGCCATGTAATTTGTATGCCTGAGACCCATTTATCAAAACAAGTCTTATATTCTGAATTAAGCTCTGGCAATCGTAAGCATAAGTACAGAGGAAATGCTTCAAAGCCACCATGAATCGAAATCTGCTCAGAACTAACATTTTCTGACCTTTGAGCAGCTGGTGAGTGATCATATTGCATGGCTCTGCGCTATGGGGGAATCATGAGAAGAATTGGGTTGAACAGCTGGAGGCCCAGCACCAGGCATGGAAACACATGCAGCTATCAACACAGCTAGGCAAAAGGCTCTGTGCCTAATTCAGTAAAATATTGTTCTTCCCAAATTGGTCTCCTGATGCCCATTAATTGTGTGATTGTTGATGCTATTCTTGGAATCAAGGTGACTGGCATCATCAGTATCAACATAATTGTAACATTTGTGGATGACACTCAGCTAGGAGGGGTTTCTAGCACTTGGGAAGGCATAGTAAGAACCTTGACAAATTGGAGATTTGGTCTGAAGTCAACAAGATGAAATTCAGTAGACAGAAGTGCAAAGTACTTTGCTTAGAAAGAACAAAATCAAATGCGTAAATACAAAATGGAAAATAACGAACTAGAGAGCAGGATAGTTAAAAAAAGATCTGGGGTTTATAGTGGGCCACATTCCATTTGAGCTAACAGCGTGATGTCATTGCAAAAAAGGCAAATATAATTCTGGAGTGTGTTAACAGGTAACTTCTCTGCTCGACTCAACACTGGAAAGGTCTTGGCTGGAATATTGTGTCCAATTTTGGGGTACACTTTAAAAAAGCAGTGTATGTTTAGTCTTGAGAGAAGAAGACAGAATGAGGGGGGAGAGGCCTGATAACAGTCTTCAAATATGTTAAGGGTTGATATAAAGAGGACTGTAATCAGTTGTCCTCCATGTCCACAGAAAATAAAACAAGATGTAATGGGCTCAATCTCCAGCAAGGGAGATTTAGGCTAATAATAGGAAAAGCTTTCTGGCTATAATGATGATTGAGTACTGAAAGAGACACTGTGGAGTCCCCATTCTAGGAGGTTTTTAAGAATAGTTATGGATGGACCTGTTATGGGTGGTCTAGGTATGCTTGGTCCTGTCTCACTGCAGGGGGTTGGATTAAATGATGTCTAAAGGTCCATTCCAGCTCTGCTTTTCTATGATTCTGTGTTTTGGTAAAAATCTGTTTGGTCCTTTGTGAGTACAGGTTGTAGGGCTTTGAGAATCTTGTCTTAGTTCCAGTTCTAATGGACACACTCTTCTGATAGGTGCCCACCATGTCATTTGAAGTGTAGTATGTATGCCAAATATAATCATCCTGGAATAGCTCTGTTTATTTGCAGGCTTGTTGTTGAGTTCTTTGTTAATGAACAGAAAGTACACTAGAGTCTTGCCTCTAGTGGACAGAGGCCTGCATAAAAGATATAAGTGCTTCTATTTACAGCTAATGTTTCTACCGTAGCTCAGGCAGAAATGTTCTTGCTTTTGTATTTGAAGGCCATCATTTCAAGTCTTATTGGAGACATGATCCTCATTCATGCAAAATATTTTCTTCGGTGAAAGGGAGAGTAGTTGTTTTGATTAGAGTGGAGACTCGGAATAACAACTTATGGATTGTGTTCTTGGTTGTGCCGCTGACTCATTGTCTGACGTTGCACAGGTGATGTAATGTCTCTGTGTCTTGTTTTTCCATGTGTGAAATGAGAATCATTATACATAAATGCCTCATAACAGTACTGTGAAGCTAATTTTCCTAATATTTATAAAGCTGCTTTTGCATGAAGAGTGCTGTATCGGTGCAAACAATAATGAAAACGATCACATTCTATACCTATTTGTGTCCTATCATAGGGGATGTGTGAGTTATGTATGGCCTCAAAATTTGCAGTTGGAGCAGCTTGTGCAAAAAAACCACTTCGCTGCAGAAATTATTTTTGCTGATTCTGGGTAGATTGCCTGCCACTCCTTCCATCACAAGGAATTCTAGCTGAGCTCAATGGACTTGCTCTATAGCCAGGAGAAGAAACATGCCATCTATCTAGACTTCTCATGAGGATATTCAGCTGTCAGGAAGCAAATGATCAGCCTGGAAACTGAGCTTGCCAAGAGCTGTCAACATTCCCCACCCTCCCACTCACACCACAGCCCTTCTGAACATGCTCTGACTGGTTTGTCCCCTTTTCTTTAGTTTTTCCCCACTCCTCCTGGCAGCCAGAAAGGTGGGATCAGAGGCACCCATCTGTCACCAGGTGTGTAGAGCCCCTTCTTCCTTTTCCCCTCATACTGTCACTTTCCAAACCGCAATTTTTATGGCACACCAATATTGAACTCTGAATGGAAATTTTGACACAGCCTTAAATACATGGAAAACAATCACGTGGGTTTTAAAAGTACAGTATATGTTACATATCATACACTTGTTTAAAAATATCTACTTTCCTAAAAGGTCTTTCTGTGTATCTTGTGCTGCTATGGAATGTCCTGCTTCCAGTTTCCTGGAGAATTCATCATTGGAGTAGTACTCCGACAATTAGAGAGCCTTGCTTGCAGACTATAGCATGCTCTTCAGTATAGAAAGTCCCCAACTTACGAATGGGTTGTGTTCCATTACTTCATGTGTATGTTGTTTGGCACTTGGAATGTATTTTCCCATAGAAACAATTGGATTAATGGTAGTTAGGTTCATGGACTAGTACACAAAAACCTGTTTAACCCATAACGTAGCTGAAATACAATGAAAACAATAGAAATAATTCTGTATTTAATCTTGAATGCGGGTGCTTGAGAAAGGCAGGTTTAATTAGAGGAGGATGAGGAGGCAGGTGGAGATTCTGAAAGGGACTTCTGGGTGTCCCCTGGGCGCTATTCCTTCACCCCCTTGTGGCCAGTCTGATCTTCCAGCCACTCCCCCAACATGGGCTGAGCCCAGCCTCTTCTCACCAGGAGGTGGGGAGCAGCCATACACCCAGCGGCTGGAGAGGAGTGGCATTTTCCCCTTCAAAGCACCACTTCTCTCCAGTCACTGGCCATACAACTACTCTCTCTGCTCCTCCAGAGTCCTCAACCAGCACTTGTGCCACTCACCACCACCTATGTCTCTCACCACCACCTCTGCCTCTTGCCTGCTCCCTGAGACTGCAGGGGAGCGTTTGTCTGTATGTGCAAAAGTTTGTAACTCAGGGAGTGCTCTGTAAAAATGATGTCGTTAAATATACAGAACTGCAGAACAGACATGTTCTGGAAGACTGATTATATTATTGGAGAGGACATATTGTGGTATATCATATTATGCATGTAAACCTACATCAAGGCAAAGAAAAGTTCCATTTTTATTTCATGAGAGACACACGCTGCAGCTAGATACAGCAGGGGCTCTTCATTCAGGTTGGAATTTTCAGAGAGGCCTACAAGAGTTAGGAGCTCATGTCCCATTGAGATGATTGTGTGCCTATCTCTTTTAGACATTTTTGAAAATGTCACTCTCAGGCTATGCCTACACTACAGAGTTTTTTCAGAAAGACTGCTGTTTTTCTGAAAAAAACTTCACTTATATCCACACTGCAATCACATTCTTTTGAAAAAAATCGAAAGAACAGAGGGATTTTTCTGATATTGATAAACATCTTTCTACGAGGAAGAAGCCTTTTTCGGAAAGAGCTCTTTCAGAAAAAGGCATGTGTGGATGGGGAAGAGGGAGTTCTTTCGAAAGAAGAGGAAAGAAGAAAAAGCACAGGTGGCTACTGTGGCTACTCTGTCCATAGCAATAACAGCTTAAATGCGAGACTGTGTCCATTCAGTATGGACACTATCTTTCAAAAAAGCCGATCGCTTTTTCGATGGGCTTTGGCAGTGTGGACGCTCTCTTTTGGAAGAAGTTTTTTCAGAAGATCTTTTCTGGAAAAGCTTCTTCCAAAAGAAGCCTGAAGTCTAGGCATAGCCTCAGTGGAGTAGGTCCCATTCAACCAGTGACTGTCTAATCTCCCTGGGTATGTCTACACTACAGCGCTATTAACTTATTTAGAATTAGTTAATTTGAAATAAGCTAATTCGAAATAACACATCTAGACACAAAAACTAATTCGAAATAGCGTATTTCCAATTCGAAATAGTACATCCACATTGAGTGGACCCTGAATTGAAGGCAAGGCTGCCTGGAACCAGTGCCGACAGGGCATCAGGGTCAGACTTTGTGTGTGGGGTTGCTGCCTCAGGCTAGCCGAAGTCTGTGCTTAAAGGGACCCAACCCCTCATCCGGGACAGACAGTTCTCAGGTTTCTCTGCTTGCTGGTCTACCTTGCTGAGGGATAGCAAAGCATTTGTGTCTCAGAGTGCTCTGCTTGCCCTCACTCGGGGCACCACAGCACTCTGCAACATGGAACCAGACCTGTCCCCGGGAACTCTGCTGCATCTCGTGGACACATTGCCAGCAGCCTGGCTGCACTCTCTGCAGGCTGCCATCCGGGAGGACCATCAAGGGGCTGTCAGGATCCAGGGGGCTCTGCGGGAAAGCGTCCACCCCAAGGAGCACTGACAGTCTCCCCGGTCTGCCCCACTGAAGGCTTGTGCCCCGTTCCTCCCTCTTATCCTTCCACTTACCCTTCCCTAGCCCCCGCCTCCTGATGTCAAATAAAAGACACGTGGGAGGAGGGAGCTGGAAGGGGGAAGCAAGGGGAAGAAGGGGGAGGGGAAGCTCAGGGCTCAGGGGTGGGGGTCTCGCCGGGCCAACCACCTCCCAGCATGGCGGGGGAGGGGGCCTCAGCATCCCCGGGGGGGTGGGAAGGAGGGTACGGAGGTTGAGGTTGGGGGTGTGGACATTGAGGAGGAGGGTGTGGAGGTTGAGGAGGAAAAGGTGGGAGAGGGGGCAGGAGTGGGAGGAGGGACAGTAGTTGGGGGGGCAGCAGGCGCAAGACCAGCACAGGGCACCATGCTCTGCAGCAGGACCTTCATCACTCGGTCCTCAGCAAGCTGCTCCCGGCGGAGCTGCAGGTCCTCCAGCATCCAGGCCTGGATGGTGCAGTGCAGGGCTCGAGGGCCCCCAGATGCTAGTCCCAGTACTCCTGCTACGTGCTGGTGGTCTGGAGGAGGCCGCGGGTGCAGGAGCATGGCCCGGGCGGGGTGATGCACCCCGCATGAGCAGCTGGTGCAGTTGTAGAGAAAGAAGAGAAGTGATCAGTTCTCCCTGGGGACACAGTGGATGATGCCCAGCCCCCTCCCCCCCCCCATGACATGAGGGCGACCGTGCCCTGCACCGTCAGAGCCGTTGTGCTTGCACAGAGGCCATGGTCAGGATGTCTGGCTCTCCCCAGGACTTGGAGCTGCCCCAAGACCGCACCCATGCCCCTGTGCTGTGTGTAGTGTGGCTGGGGTGGAGGGGGGGAGATGTCCCCTGCCTCTGTGTAGAGGGGGTGTGTGAAGGGAGAGTGTCCTGCTGGGTCCCGCTCCGGGGTCAGGAGCATGTCAGGTCTCTTCACACACTCATGTGCCTATTGGGCCACAGCCCCTAGGTGTCACACAGCTGGAGCCACCTGCCCAAGAGTGGCATGGCATGTGCTCACATGTGCACAGGTGGCTGCGTGATCCGTGGGAGGCATGGCCCATGCGCGTGGTCCCTGGTCTCCCTCTCCACTCCCGCCCCTGGGTAGGGTACAGTGCTGGCACTTACCTGGTATGGCCTCCCTGGCTGACCCTGCTGACTCCGGTGCCGGGACAGCTGGTGGTGGCCTCTCTGGTGTGCCCGGGTCAGGGCCCTCCGGTCCCGGCTTGCTGCCTCCTGGGCTGGTGTGGACTGCCCCACCCCCCAGGAGTCGGTTGAGGGCGGGGAAGTAGGGGCAGGTGTCAGCCCCTGCTGCAGCGCCGCCCCTGGTGGCCCTGGCGTACACCTGCTGCAGCTCTTTCACCTTCAAGCACACCTCCTCTTGGGTACACCTGTGGCCTTTCCTGGCCATGGTGGCTGCTATGCAGCTGTAGACGGCCATGTTCCTCCGCCTAGCAGAGATCATGGAAGTTGGGGGCCTCCCCCCAAACCTCAATGAGCTCCATGATTTTCGCACTAGTCCATGAGGGCGTGCACCGTCTACGGCCCCTGGCTGGCCCCTGGGTGCTGGGGCACTGGGCGGGGGAGAGCTGGCGGCCACTGGCTGCCATCCTGTGGCCACTGGCTGAGGGTTTGCAGCTGCTGGCAGGCCTGGCTCTTGTATGTGCCCAGTGGCCAGAGTCTGCTCCTTTAAGGGCCCCTGAGCTGGGGCAGAGGAGAGGAGTTTTACTGGTTGTGCCTAGAGTGGCCACCAGGGGGAACGGGGAATAGCTGGAGGCACTTATTTTGAATTAGCTATTTCGAATTAGGTGTTATTCCTTGTAGAATGAGGTTTACCTAATTCGAAATAAGGGCTCCGCTATTTCAAATTTATTTCGAAATAGCGGTTTGCATGTGCAGACAGCTATTAAAGTTAATTCAAAATAACATCTGTTATTTCAAATTAAGTCTGTAGTGTAGACATACCCCCTGTCTTCTATCTAGATTCTTGCAGTGCACCCCAACACATGATTTGAGTACTTCTGATATGGTGTTTGGGTCAGCACTATAGTTGTGAATTGTGAGGTATAATCACAGAAGAGGAGGGTGACAAATTCAGTAAGTGATTGGTGGAGAAAGAAATCTGTATCATGCTTGGGTCAGGTGTGGGTATAGCTAGTGCCCAAGACACCAGAGAGCAGGTGGATGGTTGCAGCAGCAGTATTAGTGCAGATGTAGGGGTAAAGAATAGCTAATGTGCCTCTGAATGAAAAATACAGTGTATGTGGAAAAAGAAGGCGTAAGCTTTGAGGTGGGAATAATAGGTTGGTGATTTTTCTGGGTAGAATGTGAGACTGTGGAGGGGAGCTGGAGAAGTGGTAAGAGGAAGGCTGAGAACTAAGAAATGAAGAAAAGAAGTAGGCACCTTTTGTATCTCTAACTTCAAACTTGCTCTCCAATTGTCAGAAAACAATTTTCACATCCTTCATAACTCATAGAAATACACAGTGGCAGGTGTCCTGGGTTTGCATTCCAGATTTCAGGGTCATGATACTTTAAGTGCAAATCTCTTAAATAAGGAACAGATCAACTTCCTAAAGAGACACAGTGACTGTCTCCCTAAGCCCCAGTATGCTGTTCTGATTGCATGGACTGATTATAGTGGACTGATTATAGTGCCCACTGCATCCTTCCTGTAAGAAAGCAACTGGTCCTGTAAAAAGATGGGCAACAAAAAAATCCACTTGTGAGAAAAAAATCTTTTATAATTCCACAAAAGGTGAATGTGTCTCTGTCGGGGAGAGGTAAGTAAAACAGATTAAAAAAAAATTAAGCAGATCAATCTTGGCAGCCTGCCTACACAGTTCAAAACTGTGAGGTAACAGGTTTAACACCCTTCTGTGCTGAGGTGTAAACATCAGGTACTACATGCATGACAAGCATTATCTACTTTTGTGACAGTGCTTCGTAAATTCTGTGTAAAGAATTTGTCACCAGTATTTGTCGCACAGAAATATTTGTAATAGTTATATGGCAGTTGAGAAAGGAATGGTTAAAATCAGGAAATGGTGAAAGCTATGTGAAGAAAAAAGCATGTTTCCAGAGAGAATACAGAATGCTTAAACCTTAAATGCCTTGTCCGCTGTAGTATCGGTATCTGTCTTTGATAAACTGTATTCCTCCAAATGTGCCTTTATTAATTCAAGATGTCTGAGTTATAGGGCCTGTTATTAAGAGCTGGCCTCTGATAATTGTGGGTGCCATTTGTAAGCACTCAGACATCTACCTGATTATATCTGAATTTAGATGGTGAGCCTAATTGCCCAGAATTAACCAATGATATTGGAAATTTAGGGGAAAGCCTCAAGGTGCCATATTTTAGAGGAGGGGCTGAGACTGAGGTTCTGACTCTCATTTTGTGTACCACAGTGTAAATCAGGAAGCACTCCATGAAAATCAGTGGCATTCCATTAGTGTAAATGTCTGCAATTGAGATGAGAATCTCGTCCTCTGTCTTTAAGGACTGTCCCTTTGCTTTCCGAGGGCAGCTGTTTTATGGATGAAGTTGCTGCCAATCCCTCCATACAATTTTACAGGGGGAACTCCCACCTCAAGTGATGAATAATCTGAGCTGCAGGGTGTGGACCGATTTCCAACTGCATTGAAAATTATTCTTCTCCAGACACTAATATTTAAGATACAGGACGGGTCTCACTTTCCAAATTATAAATCTGGCAGCTCCACACCAATATTAACTTTGGATTTTCAGCTGTCTTCTTGTATTTTTTCTTACTTGTAAGCACTAGTGTTTTTTATTTGCTGTTTCTGTGCCACAGTAAATTATTCTTCCGTAATAGCACCTTTATGTTAAAAATGATTATCGTAGAATTGCTAATATTATACAGCCTCTGTTACAATGCTCTGAGTATTATACAGAGGTGCCCATTAGCACAGTTATAGTTAAGGGCTTGTCACAATTTCCATTATATAGTAAACCATTATTTTCAGGAATTTAAAACAAGACTGTAAAACATAACTCGAGGCTCAGGCTTTACACAGAAGGTCTCAGCCCATGAAAAAATTATTGTCACAAATGTTGAAGGTAGTCACTCTGATCAGCCTATTTATAAATATGAGAGAGAGAGAGAAAATAAGTATAGTAGTTCTATGGTTTAAAACATTTATTTTCACATTCTGAAATAAAATTTTACTTTTGAAAGGGGCTGCTACTGATGTCAACAGAAATCCAACAGGACAGATGTTGAGCCTTTTGTGCTATTCCAGTGATGCAAAAGGAACTCAAAGATGTCTTACTCAGATAGCTGAGAATTCTTCCAGCAAACGAGAAATGTCAATTTGTTTAAAGCCAATTTTATACCATCTTTGGTCTGGTCTTTTGAGCTTAAGTAACAGGGTAGGGATGGGATGAAGAACTCTGCAATCTGGCTAATCCTGGGCCACTGGAATTGTCCAAATAAAGCCATGCCAGCTGGCATAGCTCTCATACTATTCTAAATTATAGTACAGGTCATTTTGTTCACTAGCAGCGTCAAAATCTTGGATATAGCTGGTTTATAGTCATTTCGGCTACGTCCAGACTACATCCTTTTTTGAGAAAGGCACATCGATATTGCAAATGAAGCCAGGATTTGAATTTTCCAGGCTTCATTTGCATAATGGCGGTCGCCGCTTTTTTTCAAAATTTGGCTTTTTTTTTTTTTTTAAACACAGCAATTTAGACGGGGATCTTTTGAAAACAAAACCTCATTTTTTGAGGTGTACAGGATCTTGCAAAAAAAGGGTTTTATTTTTGAAAGATCCCTGTCTAAACTGCTGGTTTTTTAGAAAAAGCCAAGTTTTGAAAAAAAGCAGCAGCCACCATTATGCAAATGAAGCACGGGAAATTCAAATCCCGACTTCATTTGCAATATCGACATGCCTAATTTACATCCCTTTCTCGAAAAAGGGATGTAGTCTAGACACACCCTTCCTTCCCTACCACTGAGCTGCATTGAGCATCTAGTCCCCTCTGCACATCCATGGTAAAATTTGGCTTCCAAAGTGCAGAATTTTCTTTGTTTCTTTGAATTTTATGTTCTACGCAGTTAGATGAGAATATGTGTTGAGCATATTCAAGTATCTTTCTTATGATTTTAAGATATTTAATTATATTTTAAATTTAGCATCTAAGTACCAATTAAAGATTGCATTTCAAATGGTCAGGTCACTTGTAAAATTTCTTATTGTACTGCTAAAATCCCATATTTTTTAATACAGATCAGGGAATTGCAAATACGTATTTTTACATGCGAGTACCTGAATTGTAAGAGCAGTTTCTTATTTTCACCCTCAAATCTTGGGTAGGTAGGTGCATTTGAAAAATTATCCCTAAGAGTTTTCCAAAATGTTCTAATATGTAATAATTTTGAACTCATACCCTTGTACTACAGCTGTGGCTTCTCTTTCTTCACTATTTATAATTTATTTATTATACTATTGATTATTATAATTTTTACAACTATCCCCTAAATGTGCTAGGCAAAAAAGAAATGAGGCCCACATGTCCTGCTTCTAGGTATTTGCAGTCTAATTATAGACGTGACAGAATAATTAAGAGCAGCAAACATTGGATGGAAGAGAATTACTGATATTTATACTCTGAATTATGTTGCATGCTAAGAGGTGTCAAATCCGTTTGTGGATTGGATACTATAAATGGAACATTCATGTAATGATTCCAGAATCGATGCTAAAAATCTTTTGGCAGAATGCTCTGCATTTCAGAGTTTCTCTGACACGGCAATTATTCCACACTGGACAAAACTTTAGGGAATTTGTACTACAAATGACTGTGTGGCTTGAAAGCTTGTCTCACTCACCAATAGAAGTTGGTCCAGTAAAAATTATTACCTCACCCACATTATGTCTCTAATATCTTGTTCAGACATAGCTACAAGTGTACTTTATACAAATTCCCTCCCAGTACGTCAACACAAAATATCTCTTTATAAAACATGGTGTAGTTTAATTGTTTTTAGCTGTGTTTTTGCTGTACAGAGGCAAGAAAAGTCATTTATGATCAGCTCTCAGACCCTTTTCTTCATCTCCTCTGGAAAAATATGTAGAAGTCAAATTTGAAGTTCTGCTGCCATTATTCTCTTGAGTGAATTGACATTCTTTGTTTTCCATCTTAAAATAAAATAAAAGAATGGCCAATATATGAATGGGTCCAATCTAGTTTTGGCCACATTTTGTTTGATATCACGTCTGAGTAAAGACTATAAAATATGTCCTCTTGTTTTAAAAATCAGTATCTTACTTTATAAATCCCATAGGTGTCATCATGGTTGGAGGGTAGGATGGATAGCTCAGTGGTTTGAGCATTGGCCTGTAAAATCCACAATTATGAGCTCAGTCCTTGAGGGGGCCATTTAGGGATGTGGAGCAAATTTGGCAGGGATGGTACTTGGTCCTTCCATAATGGCAGGGGACTGGATTCAAAGACTTCTCAAGGTCCCTTCCAGTGCTATGAGATAAGTGTATCTCCAAATACTTAAATGATGTTGGTAGCACTCTCTCTGATGATATATTGACTCTTAAAGGGCCATTCTGATTTCTAATAAAATATGCTTTCACCTGAAATTGTATTGTTTGGCCTTTTAATCTGATTGGTATAGGAACAATTATGGCGTAGTTGTCATCATAATTATTTTTAAAAAGCAACAACAATATCACTGGAATGTGTCATCTAGCTCTTAATAATAATTATGGTAACAAGCATTATAAAGCATTTCTCACCTGCATATCTAATCTGTGACAGTTACTACTTTCCTGTCAAAACAAATATGAAATTCAAAAATGATATCAATAGGGAGGCAATGTATATAATGGTTAGACCTGGTGCCTGAGAATGTCACTTTGCTTACAGGCACTGAGCAAGCTTTATAACCTGCAACTCTCACTTTGTCACTCAGTAAAACAGGTTTAATGACCCTACTTCAAGAAGGGGCTTTTGTTTATATTTGTAAAGCATTTTGAGTTCTTCCAATGTATGTTACATGTAAATGCAAAGTCTTTTTATTACAGTAAATTAATTTATTTTTCAGAAATATAAGACTACTTCAGCATCCTTCCTTGTATCTAGAAGTTTCTTGGGTCTCCAAAAACTAATCTTTCATTCCATTTGTGCTATGGTTCTTAGGCGTAACCTTACCATTTTGGTCTTAAATCAGACCTGGTACAGTAACACAGTAAATCAAGAGCCTGTATAATAACTTAACACAGTTCTGTATTATTTAATAGATGATTTCATTGTTTTCAACTGTATCCATGCCACATTTCAATAAGGGTTGGTTTTGCCATAAAATGTGGTCAAGTAATCTAAACTGTTTTTGTAAACCATCAAGAAAATAGCTGCATTTAAGGGTTTTGATTCATTTGAACTTTGTGGATTTGGGCAAAACTGGTTGCTGTTTGTGGAGGTGATAATAGCCTATTTAAAATATTGTTTCAGAGCTTAAATTCAAGTCACAAATCAGCACTTACTCTGTTGAATGAACTGCTACTACTGGTAAAATCTAGAAGACTTGATTTCATTTTGCACACACACACAATATATTTCACTTTTCATTTTTTTAAGGGCGGAAAAAGCATTCAAGTTGTGTCGGTGTTTGTGTATCAATGCTCTGTTTGAATTAAGATAAAGCATTTTGTTTGCATATGTAAAGCAAATGTAATAAAAAGGAAACTCAGTGCCACCAAAGCTGAAAACAAGGGACTTTGGAA